>NC_041391.1:546267106-546288742 GCF_002162155.2 Triticum dicoccoides
GGAGGGGTGGCGTCGGGCGGGGGACGCGGGGCAGGGGGCGCTGCGCGGTGGATGCCGCCGCCCAGACTGCGCGGCGCGCGTCCGCGAGAGCCCTGCCCGGCGGATCTGGCCGGACACCAGGGAGTGATGGAAGCGGGTGTGGGATGCTCGCGAGGGCGCAGCCTGGTTCGGAGGCGGGGGGATGGGAGGATGGGCCAGGGATTGGTGCCTCGCACCGTGCGCGCCGTGTGGATGCGCCCCATGACGCGCCGGCGGCTGCACAGGGGATCTGGATAGGTGGTAGCTGAAGGGAAAAGGGCTAAGCGGTGAGGAGAAAGTGAGAGTGGTGAGGAGAAAGTGAGGAGCGGTGAGGAGCTGGGTATTTAGACAGTCTGTCACTGCTACCAAATTTCTTACATGTCTGTCTTTTTACTCTTTTATTTTGCATGTTGCATATGAATTATTATACTATTCCTGGGAAAAAATATGGCAGTACTATATTTAATTCATATATTTCTATATATATTTCACTTTGCAGAATGTGCCACTAACAAATATGGGTATTGTTAACCATGAAAAAGAACCTATCAACAAGAGCGATGTGCAGATAGAAATAGCAAATTCGCATCATAACAAACCAAGAAGAGCAAATACAAATATTACACCACAAGGTATTTACTTTCACAGTGATTATCAACCTTATCATTTCATTGGCCTTTTTTATATGTAACTAATTTGGATTTATGTTGTCCCATGACAGATTATATTTGCACACGGGACGATATTTCCGTTATTAAATCAATCATGTCCTTGCATGAAAAAACGAAGTTGGTGCACATCAATGATGCATTATTAAGGAACGCTGAGATGAGATGCCTTACGCATGATGATGTAAGTCAAACCACACAAACTCTCGTAATTAAACATCAGTGTCTCAAAATTTAAATGTATTATACCGAATAATCGAAATTAGTTCAAAAAGTTCTTGACATGGTTACCATTTAAAAAAATTCCAAATTGTAGGGGCAAACTTATAGTTGTTGGGATTTGGGGTGGCAACTTGATTGAGAACTCATATAGGTGGTCAACAACTGAAGGCAATAAATCTATTGTCCTTGCCACTATGCTTCGTAAGGATTGCAAATACGGTAATTGAAGCATCTATACCAATACATGTATTGCATATTCTAAGAAAGTGTATTGTTAAGTCGACCTAAGTATTTTTTTATCTTGGCAATAGGAAATCTAGAAACTTCAAATTACACCATTCTTGCATTCAACCCGGATCATACTGCAGCACGCGCACTTGATGGTGAGTAGTTATGACTTATTATCAACTAAAAATCAATTACTTACGATTGTTATTAAGATATGTAGACAAATTTTAAATATTATTAAATGCAACATTTATAATATATATTTTTGCAGATATTCGCCAGAAAATAATAGGTGGGTTGATTGATATGAAGTTTGTTCACCAATTTATTGAGTGGAGGTGAGCTTTCCTAGCAAGCGAGTTGTCTACAAAGGATCCCGACACAGGATGTATACAAAGAAAGCTCGGCGCATGTAGTAAGATAGTAGACATTGGTTATGCCTATTATAGGATGTATACAAAGAAAGCTCGGCGCATGTAGTAAGATAGTAGACATTGGTTATGCCTATTACGCATGATTGTGTGTTTCAATTTGTAAGTGTAGTTATCACGTACTTGTTTTGTATCTACTATGTAGGTGACTGTTTCGTCATGTTTGTTTGTGTCTATGGTGTTTTAAGGGATGTGCTAATTTCACGGATGATTTAGTTATTATCTACATTTAAAAACAAGTTTGTCCATGTTCATAGATTTTGAATTACCTTTGACATTGTTTTTTGTCAAAATATATTCTATAAAAAACACTCATTTAAAATATCCAAGTCCATGCTATCATTTTGTCGAGTAATCTTTTCACATCATACTTTGTATTTTGTGTGTCCGTGGCAACGCACGGGCATTCAACTAGTCTCTCCCTAATAATAAAGCACGGATTGGGTCTCCGGGTTCACCGTCGTGCACTTTTGTAAAGAAACCCCTGTTGATTTCGATATTGTACGCGCAGTCCTCACAATAAGTTAACACGAACCGGTACGCCAGAGAAAAGGAAAGAAAATCAGCCCCCCTCTCCCCGCACGCCCTACCTCCCAATCCCATCTCCAACCCCTGCCACGCCACTCACCGCGCGCCGCCGTGCGCCACCACCGGCCACCACGCCGGCGCGCCTACCCCTCCCCGACCGGCTACAAGCAGATGATGCTCGAGCGCACCTTCTGGCTTGGTTCAATGCGGTGGCTCGAGCGGTTGGGGGTGGCACAGCAGCTCGATGCAGAACAGGCGGCGGCGGCTGGAGCTTGCAGGGGCGGATCCGTGCATGGCAGGGGTTTGGGAGGCTGATCCGAAAGCGGGCGGCGAGCCGGGGGTCGCCGGTGGCGACGAGGAAAGCCGGAGTGAGGGATCCGGCGACCTAGGCAGGAGCTGGCCGGAGCTGGGCGACGGCAGACGGGCGCGTGAGACAGAGGGATCCGGCGTGGCAGCACGAATTTCTTGGAGGTAGATAGCTCCAAGCCATGCCGGCTCTTCAGTTTTCCCTGGTGGAAAAGAGAGAAAGAGGAGGATTCAGGGAGGAGGAGAGGTAGGGAGAAGAAGGTACAGGTGCGAGCTTGGGGAAGAGGGAGCAGAACGTCAAGTGAGAGACTGTGAGGATCAGGGATTCTTCTTAGCCAGCATGGTAAGGTGGAGAGGCTGCTTAGGGAACATGTGCGTACATCCTTGCTCCTTTTCTTCTTTCAGTTGTATGTACTTTCCAGCAGGCGTGTACATCCTTGCTCCTTCTCTTCTTTTGATTTTAGGTACTCTCCAGTATTCAATGTGCATGTAGAACCGTAGAGAATCAGCTAGATATTTTACTACTGTAAGGTGTGGAGTACTGAGAGTGGCATTTATATTGCTGCAAATGCAGTATATGATTTATGCAGCAGAGAGGAGGCTGCAAGGGGAGAGGAACGGTGCATTGAGGTTGAGGTACATAGGACACATTGGGACCCGGGTGCTCGAGAAGAGGCTCGATCGATCTTGACAAGAACTGACTATATATAGGTTTGATTCAATCTTCTTGTAGCTTCAGTGTTGAATATTCTCGGTTAACTTCTTGTTAGTTGTGTTCCTCCGCTTTTACGGCCATTACAGTCTTCCTTTTGCATTACTAAAATTTATCGAATGTGGGACGCCATCTTTCTGCGCCATCAAAAAATTAAAATCAATTAATTTGCAGGAACATTGGTTGGTAAGGAACTTTCCAAAATACTTTGCACATATAGCAAGATATATATTTCTGCAACCTAACAGACGACGGATCCAAAATAAAAATCAATTAATGCACATACAGGAAACTATAAGTATATCTGTAAGCTAACAGCCAATGGACCCAAAATTATAAAAACATATTTCTCCAAACGAACTCAGTACTCCGTTGTTATATGTTCTTTTCATGCACATAGTTTTTTTAGCTACTGCCGCATGAGCTCCTCTACTAAGAATTAAGAGGCTTAAGAAATACCTTTGGCTAAGCCAGGATGTTTCTGTATACTGGGAATGTTTAGCCGTGCCATGAAGGCAGGCTACACGCACTAAAGGCCTCCACTTAGGATCCAACCAACTCCCATGGTGTGGGTACAGGACAGCTAAAACCGGCCGGAAAGAAAGCAGGGTCCCTCTCAGGCATGAAGGCATCATACTACTACAAATAACATAACATTCAGGGGAATGTATGGCTGGGATCAAAACGTCTGAGGACGAGGAGGACATGCAGAGTTCAAGTTAAACACAGAATTTAAATGTGAAATAAAATAGTAACAACGCTGATCAGAAAATGTCCTGGTACTACGGATATGCATGATTGATCAGAACTAGAGGCAAATTAAATTAACCGAGGGATCAGAACTAGGCCTTTTTATGTTTTTTCTTTTTCCAAAAGCAGAGAAGACAAAGAATCTCATCTCCAAAGTGTTCAGTGCAGAGAAGATGAACCACGCAAAAACTCAGGCTGGACCACCGGGGCTTCACTGCTGGCGGAACAGTAGAGGGCTTGGCTGCTACCAGGGTGATCCAAATGGAGCGTGTTTGTGGCCTCTTGCACTACATGATTAATGGTAGCTTCTATTACATGACATGATTTTTGCAGCTAACATGTTTCATGCGAGAGGACATAAATTTGCATCCTATTTTTCTGTCCAATTGGTTCCAAATCACAAATGTTTGTGCTATCAGTGACAATTTGATGAAAAAGACGAGTCATATATACAGCGAATGAAAGCTTTCACATCAGCCGTTGCTCTTGATTGTCTTTGCAAGTCCATAGATATAATTTTTATGATTTTCCTTTACTCATAGTAAGTACTGAATATTTTGTGCTTCAACCCTTTAGGGGTTAATTTCTGTGATGCAACTAGCAAAGTTGGCAATAGGTACAGTATAACCATCATGATCTGCACAGGGATATCACCTAGGTGCATAAATCATAATCATTCAGTTTTTATTTGGCAAGCTGGAGCTACCCAGAACTTTCGATTTTGGTGCCAAGATGGATGGATTGAACCGGGTGACCCACTGTCAGGTATAATTGTTCAGTTATCCTGAGGGTAATGTGGATATGTTCTGTTTGAGATCAAAGCTTGGTATTGCTAGAAAATATATATATGTGCACTGAGATTTCAAATATATAACAACACTGATACAACGTAAGGTTTCCCTTGCTATCGTACATTTTTTTCATTACTATCATAACCTTTTTAGATCAAGCATGTCATGCATTACATTTCATTATGTATGTTGCAACTTCAAGACCACAATGCCTCTGTATGTAACATCTGTATGCTGATTATTTTTTGGAATTGAATTATGTATTCAAAGCTATTGTTCAGCATATACATCGTTTGAAAATCATACAAGGGGCAAAATTTATATGTACCCTTCTGTTTTAATATATGGCTATAAATGGATTAACTGAGCCAAAGGCAGTGCCTTTTCATACGAATATATGTGTACGACATCTTCAGATAATCATATATGTTTGCCGGCAGAATATATGTGCATTGAACTACAAATAAATTTATTTGTGGGACTTGATGCCGGATATATACAGATTGCATGTTCTCTTAGGGCATCTGCAATTGATGGACGCCAGGATTTATTTCCCGATAGACCAGCAGTTGCATTAGTTGTTCCCAGTGTGCCCGGTACCAATAGATACATTGAGCGCTTTCTCTTTTCCTGGGCACGCGAGTAAAGAAACGGGTAGCCGGGCCTACGTATTTAGAGCCGCTGATAAGCGCCTAGCATTGAATGAGAAAGCGCTTACTTTTTTCTTATTTTTTTGATGTTTAACTTTTTACTCTTAATTGCCTACACAAGAGTCTAGCATTGCAGATGTCCTTAAGCTATAGGCTATCGTAGTGGTTTTACCAATCACAAATAAGCGACCAATGATGAAACAATAGTATAAATTTAGAGCACAATACATCATGATCTATTGGAAATTACATGTTCCATATTTGACATATCAACCAGTCAAAGTGGCCAAACCTGAGCATATAGTTAATCGGGCACGAAACAGTTCATTGAGTGCGAGCTTCGTTGACAGCCCTACCGGTTGGAGGTAAACAAATACCTTTCCCCCCTTTTTTCATAAAATCAAATGCTTGTACTAATGTTGATTCCATGCATTTTCATACATTATTCAACATTTTTGTGCGTTAGTAAAAAAGTCATTCTTTTAATTCACATTATTGAGCTAGGAAAATGGACAGAATTATTCTTTTTATCCCGTTGCAACGCACGGGCTCTTTTGCTAGTAGGTAATAATAACAGGACCTTAGATAATTAGTTTTTGTTCTTACTGACACACAAGTTGACAGAATGTACTCAATATATTCTAATAAAAGAGTTAATTACACAAAACCACAACTTCAGGGTAACTTATAATACTTTACCACAACTTTTGAGTTTTTTAACAAAAAACCACAACTTCAGGTCAACTTATAACACTTTACCACAACTTTTGAGTTTTTGTAACACAAAACCACAACTTCTGAACTAATTCTCAACATTGAGCCCAAATCTATCAGTCAACTTCTTTTAATATACAATCTGATTGACTGGACCCACATGTTAGGAAATAAGGAGGAAAAAGGTGGCATGTGCGCATCTCCGATGTGGCCTACCATTTACTTCTCTTGCCATCCCGTACCGGTGCTATAAACTCCACCGACGCATTGAGCAGGGAGCTGGGTGTTGTTGGGGGTGGTCAAAATTCTGCCACAGGATGATCACTCCAAGCGTCCTCAATGTCGAGGTTCCTAGTGTCGCAAAGCCGCACCCGCATGTCACTATCGTTGGCGGTGGAGTTCCAAAATGATCTCGACGTCGTAATCAGTGAGGACGAGCACGTTGCAGTGGTCGTTAAGCATGAGGTGGCAGCCCTGATTGTGCACAACGTGGCGGCACGGATGTGCTGGCAGCGCCCGTCCAGACTATGGCATGGTCGGGCGGGGCGCGCGAACTAGACAGAGAGGTCCTGGGGAGGACGAGCCCGTCTCTATGGTGGTGGAGCACAAGGCAAGAGCCTTATCTATGCACGATGTGGTATAGTGCATGTGCTAGCTGCGGTTGTCCGGACGACAACATGGTTGGGCGGAGTGCGCCAGACGAAGAAGGTGAAGATGGCCGATCTTTTTTCTTTTCCGGGGTAGATGGCGTAGAAGCTGCAGGTGAACGCGTCGTCGAGGAGACGACGATGTTGTATGCACACTGCTATGTCACATACATTCAGTCAGCGTCACATAGGAGGGAACTTGTCGCCTAGAGCCTGACATGTGGGCCCAATCATTCAGATTGGCTGTTAAAAGAAGTTGACCGGTAGAATTGTGCTCAATGTTGAGAATTAGGCCAACAGTTGTGGTTTTGTGTTAAAAAACTCAAAAGTTGTGGTAAAGTGTTATAAGTTGCCGCGAAGTTGTGGTTTTGTGTTAGGGCCTGTTTGGTTCCAATAAGTCACCCGACTTATAAGTCAGGTGACTTAAAACCAGTGACTTATAAGTCACGTCCGTTTGGTTGTCACCTGACTTATAAGTCACCTGACACACCTACCCACACCAATCAACATCATGCAGATGGTAGGACCCACGTAAAAGGGGGTGACTTATAAGTTTTAAGTTGGGGTGGAGCAACTTATGACTTATAAGTTGGGGTGACTTATAAGTCGGGTCTGTTTGGCAAAATAAGTCACTTTTTTCACTTTTTGACTTATAAGTTGGTGACTTATTTGGAACCAAACAGGGCCTTAAAAAACTCAAATGTTGTGGTAAAGTGTCATAAGATATCCTGAAGTTGTGGTTTTGTGTAATTAACTCCTAATAAAAAGGTTTGGGAGCAGAGGGAGAGGGAGGTGGAGATGGACGTGGTACCTGCTGTTGCGGTGGTGCCTCTTGGTGGTCGTGCTTGAGCTCCTCCTCCTGATGCTGCTCACTAACCTGCAAGACAAACAAGACCATGGGTAAAGGAACAAGACCATGGGTAACAGTACATCTTCACTTGGATATATCTAAGAAGTCCAGTTGGTTCTCACAAGCAAGTGTTCTCAGGTTTGCCTTAACATGAAAGGTTAACTTATACTTAACTGTGAGCAAACAGTACATAACAAAATCATGGATTTGATTTCAAGTAACCGAGATTAATTAATGTGTTACTGCCTGATACTGTCGATCAGAAAAGCATAAGCAGCAAACAATATCCTGCGTATCAGTGGAAACAAGGTGACAAACTAATGTTCCAGGGAGGTACTTTATATAATAAAAACTAATAAAAACAAACTAGGCACCTGCATAATCACACGGTGGTAGTTTTAGATAATAAAAACTACTGTTCCACGCAGTCTTAGCGCTCCATCAAAGAATCAACTAAAATTACTTTCAAGCAAACATGTTGTACATTGATCAGGTTGTAAAGGACAAAAATTTAGGGGTGTACCTAGTGCAAGAAGGCATTTACTAGGTTTTGAAGCTAATAACAATTAGCATGCACGTATCACTTGTTGGAGTTGGTGCGTGGTCAAATTCAACTAGTGTAATGTATCGCCTATATATAATATATATAATAGACCCATCTCTCCAATGCAATTTCACGGACCAAGAAACATAGGTGTTTATTTCTTCCTCTGCTAAACTATCTCCATATGGATACCAGCTAATGATACGCAGATTGTATTAAGGCAACGCTTTGGACGACACATATTCTACAAGCTGTTGCTAATTTGCAAATACAAACGAACGCCTAACAGTGCTCGCATAGAATTAGCAGAGCATGGTAGATTTATAGCCATCAGGGGAGGGTACACCTGAACCCACGTCGGCTGCTGCAGGGCTTGTGCTGCACACAAACACACACATACATGTATCAGAAGCAATTCAGTCAACACTCTTGGCAGGCAAGAGGCAAGTTGGCACTCACAGGGTTGAGACAATAGCAGGAGACGTGCGTACCTAAAGGGTCGAGCGATTGGTCTGAGCCCGGAGAGCAGAGGAGGCATGGCGGCGGTGTGCTAGCGTGCCTTGGAAGCCCGGGAACGTGGTGGTACCGATGGTCAAGGAAGAAGAGGAGCAGAGTAGGCCCTTGATGGCCAGCTAGATGTGTCCCTCCTTCTGCTCCTCGAGGATGGGTGACCTGCAGTAACAGATATGTTATACAACCCGGGATCAAATGTAGCACATACTATCGTTGTAACAGTCTTCTCTTGTGTCTTCGCTAAAACAGATACAAACTAACTACATGTCCAGGAGGACATTGAATACATACACTTTGAATAAATAGCATAACAAAGTGATGTAGTGACCACATTGAGCATCTAAAAAAGAAGTGGCATGAACAAGAATCAATTGTTTACCTCACTACCTGGTGTTGACATACAAGAGTACGGCTAGCCGCGAAGAAGGGTAAAACTATCACTTTATTTGCTCCCCAAATGCAAGAAGCTAAGGCACTAAAAAGAGGGCAGAAGCTACAATCTTCCTTGTCTAAGCATCATCTGATCAAAGGAGGAAGTACAGACAGAGGCCAAGCTGTACTACTCACTTCCGGGCACCAGTTCCATCAGCTCTTAATACCACCGCATCTACTTGCCGGCCATGAACGAACAAAGTCGCAGCAATACATGGAGCTCAAGAGCTAGGGGTCGTTGACACATGCACAGACAGCCGAGTGGGTCAAGGAGAGTACCTTGGCGTGGTTCCAGGTGTTGCCGACGGTGAGGGGCCCGTGGTCGGCGAGGATCCGGAGGAGGCAGTCGGAGATGGCCAAATTGGATGGAGAAGGAGCTCCATCTCCTTGGTGGCGACCCGTCCCATGGAGGTTCGCCCCTCCTGCCATCGTCGTCGTCCCATCCACAACCACGTTGACCTGCCGAAAGGGAACACAAGACGAGCTGAGGTGAGGAGGAGATAGTGCGCGAATAAGGAGGGGAGGGGCTTACCGGTGCCAGATCCGGCCACCTCTGGCCTCGCCGTCACTGGATTTGGCAGATCCCGACGAAGTTAGGGGTGGCGGCCGAAACCCTAGCCACGGGTGAGGGTTGCGGGCGAGTACTAGAGGGCGCGGGTCGGGGCGTGGGCTCGATGGTGAGGGTCGTCGACGGTGGGGGTGGGCGTTGCAGGGGGTGGGCGACAGTGGGCGGCGGTGGGGGTGGGCGACGGTGGGCGGCGGTGGATTCAGATCAGATTAGAGTGAGGGAGAGCAGAGAGGGGCGTCAGTGCGAGGGAGAGAAGGGTGCGAGAGGAGGAGTGCGGGACGTGGGTGAGACGGGCGACGTGCGGGCCGTTGGATCCAGGAGCATCCGACGGTGATTATCCACGATCCGCGTGAGAGGCCTCTGGACCAATCAAAGCGCGGAGATCGAGGCGTTCCTGCCTTATCCCATCCGAGTACCGCGGCCTCCTCCGCCTCGCACGCTTCCCCAAATTCAGATACCGCTAAATCCGTGAACTGCAGAGCAACTTGTCAGACTGGAGATTTCCTCCGCTCTGTCGTTCGGAGATCTCCAAGTACAGAAAACTCACTCGACGGATACAAAGAATGGATCAAGGCGACTGAAAAAGAAGTTGGTGCCGTCACCTAAGTTCATTGATCCAGAACAAGACATACTCATAGCATGAAAAAAATGGGTCGGAAGAGTTCTCAACTCTTTCCCCACTCAAACCTCGATCCATTCGGGGGCTAACGATGGAGCCATGTACCTAGGGTTGGGTCATGGACCTGTCCAAGATACCCTCCCCAAGGACATCTCTAGAAGAAGTTACCTTTCAGTCGACCTGGAAGGATTTCACTCGACGGACTCGAAGACACTCGACCATGAAGCCACTCACTCGACCACCAGGAGATCTAGAGTCACTCTGCACAGGAACGGTCTGTCATTAAGTAGTCTTTATGGTCATCATAGCACCTTATGTATGGTGTTACCAATAACGCCAGGTCTTAATGTACCTTAAACCCTGCATAACTGAGGGCTGGAGGGGTCTGGTGGACTCTATATAAGTCACCCCCTATTTAGTGTAAAGGGTTCACACCCCTGTAACTCATACACACATAATCCAGTCGACCGCCTCCGGGCTCCGAGACGTAGGGCTATTACTTCCTCCGAGAAGGGCCTGAACTCGTAAACATCTTGCGTATACAACTACTCCATAGCTAGGATCTTGCCTCTCCATTCCTACCCCCTATTCTACTGTCAGACTTAGAACCACGACAGCCCTCCCGAGAGAGATTAGGGCTTGGCGGCGGCTCTGTGTCGTAAAACGCGATGAAACTTTCTCTCTGATTTTTTCTCCCCGAACGTGAATATATGGAGTTGGAGTTGAGGTCGGTGGAGGTCCAGGGGGGCCACGAGATAGGGGCGCGCCCTATGGGGGGGCGCCCCCTGTCTCGTGGACAGGGTGTGGGCCCCCTGGTGTATTTCTTTTGCCCAATAATTCTTATTAATTCCAAAAAGTACCTCCGTGGATTTTTAGGACATTCCGAGAACTTTTCTTTTCTACACATAAAACAACATCATGGCAGTTCTGCTGAAAACAGCGTTAGTCTGGGTTAGTTTTATTCAAATCATGCAAGTTAGAGTCCAAAACAAGGGCAAAAGTGTTTGGAAAAGTAGATACGTTGGAGACGTATCAAGGATCAAGTAATTTTCGCAGGGAACTAACTAAATATGTCTTATGTGAATAAGTAGGCATCGTTGCTGGCCACAACCTCTCATGCTGCTGAGGTCTCCAGACTAAAGCAGAGTCTAGAGCGGGCCGAAGAAGAGCTCGGCCTTGTAAAAAGGTAGCTGGAAGACGAGCAAGGTATGTGATGCCCTTGTGTATATTCAAAAAAGGATGAATGACTTGTGCTGACCATAGTGCTATGATATTTGTAGGAGCGGCTACTGGGGTTGAAACCCTCAGGAAAGCGCTGGCCGAGGCCGAGGTGAGGTCGGCGAAGGAACAAGCCGCCTGGAAAAAGCATGAGGCCAGGGTTGGGGAGGTCCAGCAGGAGCTCCAGGACGCCTTGAAGAAATACGAGTCCTTGGAGCGCCAGCATGTGGACCAAGAGTCCGCACTCGCGAAGGCCCGCCAAGGCGCACAAGAGGCCCAGGCCGAAGCCCAAGGCGCCCCTTGGAAATCTAGGAGGCCAAGAAGATCGCGGCGGGTAAGGCTTTTATTATGCAAAGCAAGTATGTGAAGAAGAGGTATCTCTTACTGACCCGGATTTGGAGTTCTCCAGAGGCATTTGCGGATCTGCCACGCAGCATTTCTGACGCTACTGAATTCTTTCGAGCCGAAGAGGGGAGCTCAACGGACAAACTGTTCTGGTCGTAATACCTTGCGACGGAACATCCGGTGCCCTGGAGCGACTAGCTAAAACAACTGGTCGAACTGCATAAAGTGGCCGAACTGGCCATGAAGGACTTAATAATCCAGCTATGGCCTACCGAAGCCATACCTAGCAGCTACTTCGGTCTCGTGAAGCGGCTAGTAGATGCCTGCCCTCGGCTTGACGCCCTCAAGCGGTCGGTCTGCATCGAAGGTGCGCGGATGGCCTTCGCCCGTGTCAAGATGCAGTGGGCGAAGATGAATGCCATCACGGTCGCAATCGAGGGACCGCCCGCGGGCAAGGAGCACCGCACGCCTGAGCGATATTTAGCGATGTCCTGGAGGGATCCCGTATTGTGGCGGAGCAATGTACGAAGGATGTAATCTTTGAATGAATACTTTCATATTGTCTTGCTCTGTAATTATGAAACAAGTTAGTCTATGTAATATAATGCTTGTTTACTATTTTGCCTCCTGTGCGGCTATGTTTTATGAAATTTTGAGAGTTGGTCAGTCGTCGGCTTCATCCCCACGTAGGTAGTACGGGGGTGTTCGGGATGGAATCTAAACACTCTTGATCCAATTTGTTTGGTCCTTGAAGGGGGTGTTTAGCGCAACAAACCAGGCAATTGGACTATGTGGATTTATCACCCTCACTTAGCCATAGGAGTTCTATAATGAAATTTAGGCACGGCCCCTAGTATCCGATCTAGGGTACTATAAACACCTGATCGGGTAAGAGCCGATTCATCGCATGATGTGGAAAAGATCGCTAAAGATTTGAAACCTACGAAGAGCTGACCGGCTCTCGCCGTATCATGACAGTCAGTTTTCGGCTTTCTCTACTTAGGTGCTCATCCGGATAAACCAGGACACAATTGCAGTGTTCTCCTTTCACTACAAAAAAATACACTTCTGTGATGATACGTGTTTGTCACAGTAGGTCGCGTTTTTTGTCATGCATGTACATCCATGACAAATTTATTACAGAATCAAGATAGTCATACTTGTGCTGTCGTAGAAGTGTTCTATGACATGATCAAAATTATCATCACGGAAGTGTCCACTTCCATGACGATAAATCGCGCGTCACAGAAGTGCTTTCGTCAAGGGTGACCGACACGTGGCATCCAACGTAACGGAATGTCGTTAAGCTATCGGGTCGGGTTTTGGATCCGATAACCCATTAACAGCCCCAACCAATGGGGATTTTCCACGTGTAAAATCATCATTGGCTGGAGGAAACACATGTCGGCTGACCATTGGGACAGATGTCATCCACTCATTGGACAGAAGGCACCTATGATACGTCGACACGTGGCATGGCCCAATAGAGGCCCATTCCTGTGAAAAGGCCGGCCCATTTGACTTGGTCAAAAGGTGGCGGGCCGGCCCATGTAAAGCCTGTTAACGGTCTGTTCACATATAGCCCATTTACAGCCTGCTAACCCAAGGCCCGTTACGCCCTACCCGAATTAGGCCCAGTAGAATCATCTGGGCCACCCAATATGATTCCAGCTTGTTTTCACTTCTGGCCCATGTATGGCCCATGACGTCTTTCGAGCCATATGAGGCCCTATGTAACTCTTGGCCTATTAACGGCCAGTGGTGAAACTGGCCCGTAATGAACAGTGTTTTACTTTACACCCATTAACGGCCCGTGGTGAAACTGGCTCGTAATGAATAGTGTATCGTGTTATACCCATTAAGGGCCCGTTATTCTGTTGGGTCGTTTCCAGCCCATGTTATCTTTCGGCCTTCTCGGAGACCATTTATTCTTGGGCTCATTTCCAACATTCGTTTACTTATGGCCCGTTACTGTTCATTTTCTACTTATGGGCCAAATTCAGCCCGTGGTTACAGTCGGCCTGTTTGTGGTCTATTAACGATGGCCCATTATGGTCGGCCCATGAACAGACGATTCCAACTCTAGCCCGTTTACGGCCATAATGCGGCCTATTATTGGCCCATGTTTGGCCAATCGATCATACTGCCCGTATAAGGCCCATTGCTGATACGGCCCGTAGAAGGCCCATTGTTTCTACGGCCCGTAGAAGGCCCATTGTTTCTACGGCCCGTAGAAGGCCCACTGTTTCTACGGCCCGTAGAAGGCCCACTGTTTCTACGGCCCGTAGGAGGCCCAGTGTCACTACAGTAAATATTAGCCCATGGTTATTGTGGCCTAGTTTTAGAAAATAGGTTATTGCAGCCACTAGCAAACCACGAAAAAAGAACTGCAATGACTACAAGCAAACAAATAAACAAGACAACAAGGAAATAAATAAGCAAGCAACTTACGCTAGGCTATCACGGCTGTCACACATATTACATCCACTGGGCATCAAAGTTTGCCACCAGTGCAAATAAACGCGCCGACAAAAGAATATAAAAAACTGAGAGCACTTCAGAAGGCACTAGGCCTGGCCAGGTCGGGCCCCCCAAGCAGCTGAAGAAGCTGAGTAGACCTCAGTTGTGTCAACGATAGATGCATCAACACTATATTTAAGGCATGATGGTGCGCACGGCAGTCCTCTGACATCTTCATTGCATCTTTGACTTCAAGTCGGAGCTGAGCTGAAGCAAGCCTTTCCACTTTAAGTTGAGACTGAAGAAGTCGAACTGATTGAGGCAGCGACTGCACAGAGGTTGTCTCACACCTGCAGGTGAGTAGCTTCAACTCACTGTCTTCATCAAGACAGGACCTTGGGGTCATCTCGTTGTCCTCAAGATGGTTTGGCTCACTATCTTCCCAAAAGTTCGGCCTAGCGTAAGAGATACGACTCTGAAAGAGAAACAAGGAGACACGTAACAGGTTTCACAATTATATAAGCAAATAAATGGTTCTGTTCTGCGTAAGGAATATGTTTTTACAACTACAATTTGAAACTGGTAGTTGTTGCAAACATCCAATCAGATGTAAACAGCAAAGCAAACAGCAATGGAGGCAATGATGCCTATCCAAATCTATACTAGAACAAAGTTTGAAGGCTTGAGAAGGATGAACTTACATTACATGTTAACACGGGCTGGACAAAGCCCTTCTCCATGTTGATGGAAGGATAATTCAATAAATTCCCCAAAGAAAATTCTTTATAAGCCTTGCCATTATTCTACATTTTGCAAAGAGTAAATATAGATCAAATAATATTGGAAGAAACAGAGGATAATGAAGCTCAGGTTCAGACTGATGATACATAATCAAATAGCAATTAATTAAGTACATCATTACAAGGCAAAAGGGAGAGAGGAACTGACAAGAGTAATGCAGAGCCCATTATTGTTTTGAGATCGTATGATCCTTTGAGCAAGGAGATTCATCTGAAATTAGTTTTCATACAAGAGAGAAGGTAAGGCACAAGCAGAAATTTAGGAGTTCAAATTTTGAATTGATATCATAGACAGTACCTGACGCTGGGCTCCCAGCAGTTCTAATAGGGGTTTGGCCACTATAGAAGGGGTAAAGTGTGGTACAGTTGGGCCTGTGTTTTCTGTGGCTACTGATCTATCTGATTTAACAGGTACCACTACCTTTTCCAAATACCTAGTTTGTACTCCTTGAGGATCTGCACTCAACCTCTTCCTTTTGGACATCTATCACAAAAGAACAACATGTGACTGGAAAAACATAGTGTGACATCACATGGAATAGGTACAGAAAATGGATAGTTATGGCATATACTCATATATGATGCTTAAAACTAAGCAGATGGTGTAACAAAGTAGAAGAAATGCAAGAGGTCAGATGCGAAATATGTGTGACCAATACAACTTTGCAAAGTTAGAGCAAGCAACTTGATGGGTGAACAAGATAGGCCATCCTCCACCATGCCAAGTTTGTTAGCCAGTGGATCGTTCCGCAATATTCCTCTCGTGCGCCCATTCTCATGTTCATTTTTATAATGTTCAATATCTGACATGCATGAAAACATAAAAACAAGTGAGATTTTCTTTGTAATGCAGAAGTGATTCTAATCCAATACTGCATCCCTGTAAACCCCTTTGTGCTATCTCTGCAATTCTTTTA
Source organism: Triticum dicoccoides (assembly GCF_002162155.2). Taxonomy (NCBI): domain Eukaryota; kingdom Viridiplantae; phylum Streptophyta; class Magnoliopsida; order Poales; family Poaceae; genus Triticum; species Triticum dicoccoides. The sequence goes on from NC_041391.1 coordinate 546,283,038, forward strand.
AAAGATGCCATGCATGCTATAATTTGTTGTGTGCATTAATATAATGTGGCCTACTACTCAAAATATGAGAGCTCCAGAAGTGATGACACTTCGCAGATGATAGCTTCAACATATAGTAAAGAAGAACAAGTTGACCTGACCTGACAGATTCAAAATATACTAAGGGAGAACGACTCGACCTGACCAGTCGACCGCAAGAGAAGAGTATCATCTTAAGGAAGAGCAGAAGAGCAAGCAGATTGAAGATAATACAAGTGTTTCAATACAATGTCGGTTGGCCACCCATGATGAACCAGAGCGCACAGAGAAATACTATTCTTTCCGGTCTCTCCATATGTGGCTCACACCATTTCGAAACTAAAGTAGGAACATTTAGCTAACTAATTAAACATCTCTCAGTTTTACTAATATCAGCAATAATATCAGATATGAATTTGTACAACTAAGCTTGTTTAGCTGGATGGGTGGAACAGTGCTATTATGACACGAACCATGTAGGCTGATTGTGGTCATCATAAACTGGGGAAAACATAAGCATGATCAGTACAGTGTTGACCGTGGCAGTGGGATGGCGGATCTGAAGGTGCAAACCGCACAAAGGGTAGTTAGCAACCGATGTTTGCTTTGAAATAACAACTAAGATTTGGTATGGACAAGAAAGTACAGTCAACAAGTGACAAAGAAATGCAATTATGTTGTCACTCTATATGTCGCGACATGCATTTGGAAACTCAAGTGGGACCTTTAGCTAACCAATTAAATGTGTCGGTTAACTAATATCAGTATCATATCACAATCATATTTGAACAACTAAGCTTTTGAATTCTGAGTGTTGTGTTGTTTAGCTTGAAGGGTGGAGTAATGCTAGTACGACAGAAAGCACCTACGGAGATCATAATAGAGTCAATAAAAGGGGAAAACCCTAAGCATCAAGAGAAAAATCAGGAAAGTGGAACTAGCTGGACCAGTGAGTGGCGCACATGCTTTTCGACACGAATATAGGAACATTAGGTGACCAATTAAATGTTCTCTGTTTTAGTGATATGAGCATCATATCAGATTCGTATTTCAACATGTAATCTTTGGGTTTTGGTCTTGAGGAGCAGTGCTAGCACGACATGAAGCACCTACGATGATGGTAGTGAATATAAAGGGGAGAAACCATAAGCTTTACAAGTATAGTGCCCGTGCCATGGCGGATCTGAAGGTGCAAACCGGATAAAGCTACTTCGCAACCAATGTTTGATTTCAACTAGCCACTACGATTTGGTACGGACAAGAAAAGTACAGTAAACAAATTACGATCTATTTTCCGGGTGAGATCAATAACTTAAGCACATATGGAAGAGTACCACCTCTCTTGCGATGCTGTGTAGGCCTATGCTGATACGTTGAGGGTGCTGTGGGTGCGATGGCCGTCGGCGGCGGGGAAGAAGACTTTAGACGGCAGATGACCGGGTCGGGGGATATATCCTATTGCCGTGGACGAGGCGGTCGTAGGAGCGGCAATGGCAAGGTGGACGACGGCGCCGATGAAGCGAGAGGAGGCGATGAAAGGATCCTGGTCCAGCGCCGTGGATGAGAGACGTCCATCTCTTGCAGTGGACGACGGGGTAGGGGTAGCAGCTCCGGCAAGGTGGAGGATGGGGTGGCGGACGGAGGAGGCTGGCCGCAGTGCGGAGGTTGTCATGCCGCCGACGGTGTATGAATGGGGAAATTGAGGGGAGGGGGCGATCTCAAACTTTGGGGCGCGCTTCTCTGACATGGGGGAAAGTTATGAACTTATCCCCCGTTTAAAATTTCAGACATCGCGTCAGTTAAGGATAGGACGGTAATCTCGCATCTCCCAAATGTTTGCCGGTAACTATTTCGGGCGAGGAGAGGGTGTTTTGCTGCCCACGGTTGGCGCCCACGGTGTATGAATGGGGCTGACAGGTAGGGCGGTTGTGTCACGTCTGATGGAAGTTACACATCTGCCCCTATTTAAAATATTAGCCTACATCGATTTCGGACGAGGAGAGTTTGTTTTGCCGCCCACCGTGTATGAATGGGGAAATGGAGGAAGAGACACATGTCTTTCGGACGAGCTTGAATCAAATGTGTTTTGCCACCCACGTTTTGCGCCCACCGTGTCTGAATGGGCTCAGAGGCCGTCGTGTCACGTCTAACTGAAGTTACTAGTCTACCCCTATCGACATCAGTGTAAATTCGGTTGATAAGGATGTCAAGTGTCAGGTGTAGACAGTAATTTTCATCTCGCAAACACTTGCTTCGGGCAGCCGACAAATTATAGTTGGTGTTTAGCCTCTTCGTTCAAAACTTGGGAGAATTAGCATTCACGTTTGCCCTGGGACCTGGCAAACTAAATTCAAATCCAGTTTGTATTCGATTATGAATATCCACAGATAATTATACGTTTTGTTATTTATTTCTTCAAAACCACAACAAAGATTTATTCCACCTTTATATATGATTATGATTTAGAAATGTCGTGATCTTCGAATTCAGTAGGTTGGATATACTCTAATTCAAACAGTTGTTTCATCCAATACAATATGCTCACACGAAAAACAGTTCACCTTATGTCAATCATACAAGTAGTGAGGGTTACCTCGCCTAAAAAATTCGGATCATTACAACACATGGACAACATGGAATTCCGGACAACATAGGGGGTCTTGCAACATAATCCATTCAGAGACATGACACAACATGCAAGTACAATAATCTAATGACAATTTCAACTAGTATCTAAAGAAGAATCGGGATTACCTTGGGCTTCAGATAGCAGAAACAGCAGGACCTCCTCCGTCTTCAAATGCAACATTCTTACTTCCTCCAATTCTTGGGTTGCTTGCATAATGTGTGCCGCTAATTCCGTAATTTCCAGCCTCAAGATAAAGATTACCTAATTCATGGCAGCCACACCATCTCTTTCTTCCTCTAGTAGAGCCTCAAGCACTATAATATCTGTGCTCAGACTGCTCTCCGGCGGTGTTGCCTCTGAACTGCTACCATCTGGTAACATGGATGGCGCATTGCTTCCACAAATAGATTCTGGGGTTGTACATTGTGTCCTAGTGTGAACGGCATCCTGAAAGGTTTCCGCTGGACATAAGTAAGAGATAGTTATCGTATGATCCAGGCAGTAAGCTTACATGGTAAACGACGGACGAATTATTGCCGAGAATGGCAAACTATATTTAAATGGTTCGAAGCAGCATCAACCGAAAAGAAATTAAAATGGTAACATGAAAGTTGAAAGGGAGTGTACAACCGCTATATTTAAGTTGCCAAGGCATCTAAGCAGTTGAAATAATCTGAGAAAGCACTTAACAGTGTGGCCTCATATAAACTATGAAGACAGTCTTGTGATGAAGTTGAGAGGAAAAGTTAAGGACTCGAATGAAATAGGCATGCATTTCTTTATGATAGTACAGCAGGCACTGCTGACATATTGGCCAACTCAGGTATAACATAACAACAAACAAGCATTCGAATCAAGCAATACAGCAAAGCAGACAACTGGACTATTTGTAATTCGGTAGGATTACACGTTGAGGGCACAAGCCAAGAAATCATCCCACTCGCATTACATTTAACATGTACTAAAACACACCGGTTTACCATATGTTTCTGTGAAGCCTAGCTGTTGTTGCAATGTTCTTTGAAGATATCGTCAACATCCCGTGGTTGCAAATCTAGTTGTTGTAGTTTATTCTGCACCATCTATTTAGGTAAAATTAATTTTAATCGCATGCACTGGTCCGAATTGATCATCAATGGTTCATATAAAATAATGAAAGAAGGGTGTGGGCATACACGACAATATATCTGCTTCCGTCTATTTTTATGCTTGTTCGAGGTGCCAGCACCAAAAGAACAAATATTTTGCTTGATGGGGTTGGCAGCTCTATAATTAATAGAAGCATCAAATTAGTCATGCAACTTGGGAAGATCAAGAACACACAAACAAGTAATGAACAGAGGCTCGGAGCAGTGATGTAATAGCTAGCATCAGAAAATGTAGGGTAAAACGAACAAATAGCAGCGGAACCACATGCTAGTTTGCTGATGTGTAATTAAGCATAGAGAACATTAAGCAGTCTGATGGAACCAACAGGTGGCATCAGAACAAAACTAAAGCATATTAACTATATGTGCACTGGTATTTAATTTAACACATGTAACATGTTCACTGCCAGAAGTATGGCCCGACGGGTGCAAGCAGAATAACGCGTCTCATGAAAAACTGAATGATGCCCTGAAGAAATTCAAAGGTGCGGTGCTTATGCTAGGAAAGTGAACGTAGGCACCGGCCGTTGGATAATAGTACCTGATTCTCGATGGCCTATGGGTATCGTTGTCATACTTTATAGCTAAGGATCGTCGATGGTGCTCGTGTTGTGGTTGACTTTGGGCCGGCTGTCGTCGTCGCTGAAGCTGCTCCGGTGCTACGGTTACGGCGCCTGTCGACATACAAGAAAGCTCATCTGTCGGTAAGTGAACAGTTGCACGATAAAGAGAAAAACCAAAGGAGTACAAATCGAAATAACCTGATGAGGCTGCGGCGTCGGTAAAGCTGGGCCAGTGGAGTTGAATATGGCGTCCATGGAGCGGGTCCGGTGCAGTGGATGAAGGCTTCGGAGGGCGCGTTGTATAGTGCTTTCAGTGAGGTAGATCTGTTGCATCGAACGAGGGCTTGTATGAAGGGCCAGTGAAGGGGCGGACGAGGGAGTCAGTGAAGGGCCCACGCTGTGGTGGAGGGCGCCGATTAAGCAGATCCGGTGCGGTGGACCATGATGGCCGTCAAGGAGATCTGGAGCGGTGGACAAGCCAGTCGCTGAAGCGGCTCCGGTGAAGTGGTGAGTTGGGAGTTGGAGGTTCCAAGGTGCGGAAGGTAGATCCGGCGGGGTGTGAGGTCCACCGCTGCGGCGGAGGACTAGATTCGGCGGCTTGGCGTGGTTGGGGGTCGGGGAGGGGAAGGGGAGGGGCTCTGGGGAAGAATGTTGGGGGCAAAGAGGGGAAAACAATGGAGTTACCAAAGCAGCCCTTTTCCGTTCATGTGGCAGGGAATATCGCAGGGCTAAACTTTCGGGCGCGTGATATTTCGATGTGAGCGGGAAGTTTGAAAGCTTTTGGCGCCTAAAATTATAAGTATTCTGGTCTCGTACGACCGACTATGATGTCATGGCCGACAATTTGTTTGTTTTGCAAGCAAAAAAAGGTGAAATTTTTGAAAATCAATGTCTCCAACTCGAAACTTAGATTGTCCATTCAATTCAAATATGGATCATTGAGCTACTACAAGCAAATACCATCATATGGTCCAATTCAAATGAAATTCCAAATGTGTTTATCCTAAATATGATGACAAAAGCAAAAATGTGTATGTGTATGAATAAAGTGGACGATTATAAAGTTTGAACATGCCCGTATGTGTATATCTCTAGGTTTGATATATGAATTTGAAATCACGAAATCCCGGCTTAAAAATGTACTTCTGTTTAAATGAATTACAAATTCTAATGATGGAGTCGAATTCCAAAATTCCAACCTTAGGTTTGTAATTCTGGTACATCAAGGTTTATCACGCATGTTCAAAAGTATCGTTATCTCATAGTACAAACGGTGAAACAAATGGATCAACCATGAGTGCACAATATCTCAATTACGCTAAAGTCCCTCAAATATAGACACCTCAC
>NC_041391.1:546288927-546308806 GCF_002162155.2 Triticum dicoccoides
ACACACACACACACACACACACACACATAGAGAAGTCGGTCTCTCCCCCAAACACCAACACACGAGCACATTAACACCCCTCTCTCTTGTAAAGTCCGGACCCCAACATAGGTCTCTATCACTTTGTCTCTCGGGCATGCACACATCTCTTCCCTCACTCTCTAGGTCTCCCGCTATCTCTCTTAGCCAAGCACATGCACTATGTAGAGTGTATATTTCCCATACACACAAAACGTCGCCTCCAAACGTCTATCTCCCTAGTTATGTGGTTCTCGCGCACTCACCTCACACACCACCCCCACTGCAAACAAGCACACTTTGTCTCCTTGTGCACCACTCTCCTATTTCTATCTCTCTCACATGTGGACCTGCCCCAGCTCCTTCCCTGCATACATATATGTCGTGACTCTTTGTATAGCTCCCTAATGTATAATCGTTCTCGATTTCGCACATTGTTCTCTACACCATCTATTCTAGATCTCTCATGAAGTCCCTATCACACACACATGATGACTCGCTTCCCTTGCGTCTCCATTCATAGGCCAATTTCGGACAACATCAACATTGTCTCCCTATCTATACGCCATTTATGGACACAAACGACCCCTCTCGCCCCCTCTCTTCCTCTATCTCTCTCTCCGTCCCTAGTTCTCTCTTTCTCTCGCTCTCACACCCCTCTCCCACACACACACTCGATGTCTCTTCCAAATAGTCTGCTCCCCCAGCCCGCACCCGTGCTATCCCACTACTACACATGTCACACCATTCCCCCTTCCCTTATACTAGGTTTACATCATCAGTGATCTCTCTACTCCATGTACACTCTCTCCCTCTCACACACAAACGCCACAGACACACACAAACACGCACAAACACACATTTATCTGGATCCTCATCTCTCCCATGTCCGCATGTGTATCTCACACACTCACTCTCTAATTATGTATATGTGTCTCCATGTTACACAACACAAAGCCCCGTGTACATGTCTCTCTCTATCCTCCACACACATAACACAAAGAATCTGTTATCATTGCCTCAGTCTCTAACATATCACACATGCACACTATCTCTCTCTCTCTCTCTCGCAAACACGCTCATCAAGGGTTTCCCCGTGAATAACTTACCGTCTATTCATCAACAGTCGTGGCAGTACGGCGAACACGAGACGTGAAAAAGATTAAATCTACACGTGCTTAGACCACCTAGTATGACTACTAGGATTAGAGCGAGCCAAAAAGCGTGCCGCCGTCACCCCCTCCTTGTCGGCGACAGGAAAATCTTTGTTTTACACAGTCGAGAAGTCATTGTGCTAAGGCCCCACATGCCGAGGCGTTGAATAGAATGTAGATGACGGAAGCAAGTATCGATAATACGTTTGTATCTCCATACTTATATTTCTTCTCTTATAAAAAACCGAGGTGGTGATGATGGTACGTGTGCCATCTTGCAATATAGACCGTCTGATCTATATCTGGCGGATGGAAATTAAACTAAAATATACCCGCACCCCTCTCCACATTTGCAGACAAGGCCTTCCCTCATTCATCCCTCTCTCCAACAAACCTCATTGTTGAGCAATTAAGAAAGGAAGCCTCTGGAACAAACTGGCCTGGTGGCCGCTGCCGGCGTCGTCAATCCCCATGCCTCCGCTCAGTCCGACCACCAACCACCACCACACCCCACTCCTCTTCACCTTATCTCATATTTCTCGAGATATCATTAGTTTTTACACATGGGATTTCTCCCGCAAGGGTCAATCACAACAAGTGTTTTATAAAAAAATGCATCTTGATGTTCCGTGCAATGCATGGATCTTGCTAGTACTCCTACACAAGACTAAGTTGGTGATGCTGGTGTGTCTGCCATCCGTCGTTTCTGACCATTAGATCTACATCTAACGATTGTGAGGTAAGCTGTTGCCTTTTCTCACCAACATCCCACTTGTCTACCAATTTGCGGAAAAACCCATAATTAGTATCTTAAAACCAACCACATCCCTCCCTGACCTCACCAAAACAGCCCAAGGAATATACTATAATTAAAACATAATATATCTCTAGTGACATATGTATATCAAAATTAGGGTGTTTTGTACCAAGTTTGTGAATAAGTATTATTCTAATTATGATTCGTTGCAACGGACATGAACATTGCTAGTATTTCCAACCATGTATTTTTTTCTAGTATTCCATAGTTTCGAGTTTTCCATCAAGATATTAGTCACTCATGGTTGATATTTACTTTCAATCATGTACACATATGCACTATGTAACTAGCCTTGCTTATTGGCTTCCCAAGCTTAACTTTCACTCCTACTTACAACATGTAGAGTATTTAACAAAAAACTACCACTTTCAACCAGCCCTAGGAAGAATGTATTGTACAAAAAAATAGCAAAAACATACCCAAAATTTCTTAATCCACGCCAAAAACTACTACCTAGTACTCCTACCGATTAGGTTCATTTAAACCCATTTATGACTGGGTTGGCCCACACGTCCGTGCTGACGAGGCAGCTTAAACCAACTCATTTTGTTTGACCGTTGACACGAGGGACCCACATCTGACCTTCTATCCTGTCATTCCCCCTCAAATCATTATTTTTCCTGAACATTACTTCAAACAGTACTGATGCATGTTCGTCGGTGGCGCCGGTGATGAGCGAGTTGGCCGCCGCTCCGCCGGATGGGCCGGACACCGCGCTAGCCTCTGCACGGGTTGGCAGGCTGGCCCGAGCGTGACTCACGAGCGAGCAAGCCGCCGCACTGGCCTTTGCTCGAGCCAGATGGCTAGCCTGAGCGCGACGCGCGCGAGCAAGCCGCCGCGCTGCCGTGCTAATCTAGCTAGCAAACCTTGCAGACAAGCAGCTGGACGGAGCTATCTTGGCTAGCTAGCGGCCGCGAGCGCCGGATGGAGCTGGCATCCGGGCTACCGCAACATGGGCTCCGCACCGCCGGCGGTTTTGACCTCGCCTTCTGCCGGTGGTGGTAGCTGCGTCCCACGGCCGAGGATGACTAGGTGGACGGGCCGGAGGTAGGAGGTCACTCGAGGATTTTTGTTGGTAAGAGCATGTACAATGGTTGATAAGGTAGTCTTATCTTAAGTGTGCCACGTATGCAAGTGGTAGTAGTTTCTTGGCATTTTATTGGTTTCTTGTAAGGAACAATGTACGTACTACTAGCGACAAAAGGCGATTCTAGGTTGCGTTGTACTCCAACGAGTACTACTAGTGGTCGCGGGAGTGTATACCTCGTTTTATGGGTTCGATCCCGGCCGAACGTACGGCGGCCTTTTTTTTTAAAAATAGTACTACTACGTACACTTAGCTGCGAGCCATATTTTACACGGGTAGTTTGAGTTTTGAAGTGGAACGGACGTGCGGCCCCACAAACTGGGTTCACTGGACAGCCCAGCCACGTGAACGGGTTTTCCTTCCCAGCATCCCGTTGCTCGCGTGCTCGCCCTAGCCGCACCTTGCTTGTAGCTTCCTCATCAGCTAGTAGCATATTTAAACTACCGCCTCCCAATTAAGCCCGAGGAGCCGGAAAAGCCTGGCGAGGCATTGGGAACTGTGCAATATGGCTCCGTACGTAAAGTGCTCTACTACTACTCTGTAGCTTGTGGCGTTTCACGCATGGACTTCACTCCATTATCGGATCTACTATAAAAGAAATTCATATTGACGTGTTTTTTTAAACAGAGGCAAAAGCTTTGCTTCATCTCATTCATAAAGAAGGAACTACTAACAAAGTTCGACGAGATCCATTACAACTCCACAAATGGAAGCGAAAAGCATAGTCTCGTTGTATCAAATAACTCAAATGTTCTGCCCCCGCAGTAACTGTCGCTGATAAACAGGCTGCTAGTGTGTGCGTGAGAGGAGCGGCTGAGTAGGCCAGCTACTCCTACGTGAGAGGAGTGGCTGAATATAGCACCGAGAGTACCCACTAGGCCACTACGCAGGTGTACTTCCCCTGCATTGAGAGTACAACAATGGTTCTAGAGAACAATAGTACCCTCCACTTCCAACTGTAGCTCCTTGGCCCTGAGATTCAAGAGTTCAAAACTGGTGCACTATACTAGACTAGACTAGAAGTACAGTACATCGCACTACTAGTTGAGAAAAGTAGTACTAGTACTGCTACAGTACGAGTACGTACTCCTCCGTCACATAATGTAAGACATTTTTTGACACAAGTTGGCGTGTACAAAAAATGGCAAAAACATACCCAAAATTTCTTAATCCGTGCCAAAAACTACTACCTAGTGCCAAAAATTTCTTACTAGTGCTATTATTTACAGTATAATGCAATCCCGGCCCATAACGTTCCATAATGCTAGTACTAGTAGTAAATAATAGCCTCACCCCTTCGCTGAGGAACGATCTATAGTTGGAAGGGACGAGGCCCTGCGGTTACTACGCTCTTATCTCCTCCTCGCCAGTTCCCCTCCCCCCGAAGAAAAGGCAGTTCGTTGCTGCTCCCATGGATCCGCCAGGCGGTTCTCCTCCTCGTCGGGGCTGGGAGACCTTGGACAACGATCCTCTGGGAGAAATCGCATGCCGCTCCGACATCCTCACCGCCGCAAGACTCGGTGCTTCCTCCACCAACTTTTTCAAGACGCTGCTTAAACAGGCTTGGGAAAAGGCCATGCTTGTTGGTCTTCCATGCAACCTCGAGGAGAAGGTTCTTCTATGGGACAATCCATCAAACAGTCCACGGCTCCCTGGGCATGGTTGCGCGTTGACTCCGCTAGAGTTGCCGACGTTGAGAGGTAGTCGGATTTTGTCCGATGAGCAGGTCAGTAATGGAGTTTGATCATGTAGTACTTAGTTATTCCATTTGCATCCCGTAATTTCTCCACTGCCCACCATCTTATATATAGGTCTGGGTCGGTGCCAACGAAGATTGGCTTGCATACCTCCTGCCGGATACCACCATCATTTTGCACAACATCCACAGCAGTGCGGCCGTTCCGGTAGACCCCTTCTCCACCATTGGGATCGTCCTTCCGGACTGGCTGGGCTTGAATACGTATGATGATGCCTACATGAGATTGAAGAAGATAGCAATTGCGGACCCGCCGACAAAGCGACGCGGCTACGACGGTTACTATGTCATCGCGGTATTCGACATAAGGATTGCCATCAATGCAAGACGCAGTAACGGCAGAGGCTGGCGCATGTTGGCGACGGCAGATTTGTACCCCTACACGTTCGAAGACGTCGTGCACTATCTAGGCCGCATCTTCACGGTGACAAGCCAGGGGACTTGTTTCATCTGGTTGCCATCCTACGGTACGAGAGATTACAAACGGAATGCACAAACCATCATTTGCATCCCTAACGGTACTCCATTATTTTGCAGGGACCAGTCATCCCCCGATCAAAATAAGATCGCCGATCCTGGATGTGCATTTGCATCCGTGATTCGGTCTAACCTGGAACCTTGTAGCTGACTTTGGCATATTGGGATCAACTATCTTAGCAGTCGTTACCCATGGTACCACTGATGTGCAACATGGTCACACAATCTACCACGATCGGACCGTCACCATCTACCCAGGTATTCCATTTTTTAACCCTCTCGCCTTCTCTTTCATTGTTGTACTAGTAGTATACTTAGTAGTACTAGTAGGAGTACTTTTTACCTTGGACGATGCATATAGCTAGCTAGGCCCTTGAAGACTTGAACCCACTAGCTGCCACCATTTTTGTTTTCCTTGTCTTACTATCTCATCCATGTAGCCAAGAGTGGATATATATAATAAGCCGGTTATTTTACTTCCTCTATACCGGAGTAGTACTATTTGCTGCACAGTATTACTGTCTGCCATATTTGAGAACAACATTATTATGCATGGACCTTGACTATGTACGTCACCATGTGTCCTGATCTGGGATGCCGCGTGTACCAGATGAACGGCGCCGAGTTCGACCCCCGTGATGCTATGTGGGTGCCGAGGAACACTCTTGGAGAGTACTCGCTTTTCATCGAGGACAGCTACCCCATTGTGAAGTGGATGCCACCTTCCGTGCACGACACGGAAGGCCTGTCGTTCATGAAGCATGGTTGTGTCTCCATTGTGCACCGCCAGATGAACGACATGCTGGGACACGCTATCTCTGATTTATGCCGCTTCAGCTTGGATGTGTCTCCATCGTGTGGAACCGGACTAGAAAGCTGCGACAATGATTCCCGTTGCCCACCGCTATGGATCATGCCATCCATGAAGAACACCTGGGACTGGAACCTGGAGGAGGACATGCATGTAGCCCATCTATAACGTGTAAGTGGAGTACAGTAATTGTGAACGGTAGCGCTGTGAATATATGTAGACTAGTCGTGCACAAATTTATCACATGAATTGGAGATGAACTTGTGTGGCATACTGGCATTTGTCTTTAGAATTTATTACTAGTAAATGTGTTATGTGTACGTGCAACTTGTGTGGTTGTTGCACGGGCTCCAACATGCTCTTTGAGAAAAAAAGGTGGCACAGCTTTGGATATACGTGACGTGGCGGCATCATACAGTAGCATCGTTCGCAATAGTTATAGTAAACTCCTACTAGGACGACAACTCCTATAAAACCTTGCGCTTGGCTCTTTGCCTCTTCGGGAGGTTCAACAGTTCGTACTCGTGTGAACCTTGCACTTGGCTCTTCGCCTCTTCGGAAGGTCCAACAATGATGATACTATAGTACAATATGCTTCTGGCAATCTGACACCGATTGAACTGCTGCACGTCCACCGCGAGGGCGAGGGCGAGGGCGAGGGAGAGGGAGAGGGAGGGAGAGGGAGAGGGCGCTGTAGTCAAAACCCTCTCCTCGTCCTGCGAACCACCGCGCGCGTGGGCGAGGGAGAGGCGTAGTAAGCAAGCTTCTCCTGGTTCGACGAGTTGACGGGACACATCAAAGGAGTAGTAGTACTAGAACTAGTCCATACTGCGTCCTTTCCGATTAATATGGCTTAATTTGAAACGAGAAAAATACACTAGCGGTCAACGTATGTAACAATACGCTCTTTACGGTTACTATATATAGTTTTCGGTGATTATACGATCACTAGCTCATTGTAGAGCACCGTATTGCACCCTACTGACCGGCCACATAGTCGATGTGGCACTTTGTTGACTGGTTAAATTGTCACCTGGTTTCTGGGTCCCACCTGTCAGTTGGCAGAGCAAAGAAATCAGTTAAACAAAACTTTACGCAGGCGTGACACGAGTCCAACCCTTGCGCGTGAACCGCCCTGGCTGTGTACGTGAGTGCATGCACGTGTCCTCCCTCGGTCTTCCAACTAAGAGTGTACATCGGCTACAAAACAAAGAGTGTGGTACATAATGTACATCTACACTTCCAATGCATTTAGCCTTTAATCTAAATCAATATTGATTGACTAATGCACCAACTGTGCTGTAGGTATATGCTACATGTCTATCGTTAATTACAGCATGCAACAGCCTTAATTTAATCTTCTTATCTAAATGGTCTCATGCACACATAAGTCTGCTACTTTTGGGCGTTAATTATGCCCTGGTCAATATGTAAATCTCTAAATGTACAGTCTTTCACGAACGTAGGGAGTAGGTTGAGCACTTGAGCGTGAGCTGTGTGTGTTGCGTCGTGTGCTGTGTGCCGCATGGGTGCGTGAGTGTTGCGTGCGTCCATGTGTACGTGTGAGTGTTGCATGTTGCATGCATGCATGCATGGGGCTTACTCCCTGCCATTGACATGTTCATATTTCAAGCTTCCTGTGTTCCCTCCATATGGTGATACTCCCTCTGTTCCCAAATAATACGGAGTAAAAGCCTCCCTCTGTTCCCAAATACGGAGTATTTGTCTTTCTACAGATTTCAACAAGTGACTAGGTATGGAGCAAAATGAGTGAAGTGAGCGTAGAGGCATAGGGATACTGTAGAAAGGAAGTCCTCGTGATCCATTATTCCCCATCTCGGTCAGAGAGAACTATTCAACTAGTCTTCACAGTGAAGTGACAATACACGCTGCAGCAGATGGGACACGTAATTAATAAGCTGAACCAGCGTGTTGTTGTTACTAAATCAGCCTTACCCAGTACTGCCATCATGTTTTCCAGTAGAGCACGCTTCCGCAAATACGCCTACACACCTCTGTCCTCCATTAACTGACATATGGGCCCTCTTGTGGTAGACCCACATGTCATCAGTGTAACTATTTACACTCCGAAGGACGGTGCCTATATCCTGGTAGTAGTACTAGTAGAATTGAGATTTAATGTACTTTCTTCCCCGTCTTCCACTCTTCTTCCTCCTCTCTTCTTCTTCCTCCTCTCTTCCCCATCGTCGGCCGCACACCATTTACCCCCGCTCACTGCTCGCCCGCCCGCGCCATCTTCCTTGGCAGCTCGCGTGTCGGAGTAATGGACCACGGGTAGGCTGACCCTGGACCCAGGATCTTTCAAGACATCGGGCAGGCCACGCCCCTCCAGCCGAGTCCCAGCTGGCGACCTCCAGAGAGGCCGAGTCTCAGCTGGCGATTTCCAGAGGAGCCGAATCCCAGATGACGACTTCAAGGCAAGCCGACTCCAAGCTGGCGACCTCCAGGGGAGCCGACTATGGGAGTCGGCCATGACACTTCACAAAGCCCGATGCGGGGTACGGTCACGACGTGGCTGTCCCTCCCTGCCTACGAGGGGCTGGCATGGCTACAGTGAGACGTATCGCCGGAAGATCTCCGGCGAGGCGCGACACTGTTGCCATGCCTGCCCTGACCTTAGCCACAGTGCGCGACACACTGTGCCCACGACGTTAGCCTGTATGGCCCGACGGCCGCGGGGCCGCCTGTCAGTGGGTGGACCAAAGGCGGCCAGAGCGCCCGAAGACGGCCTTGTGGGAGTCGGCCTCCCCGGAGTCGGCCGCCTCCCCTCCAGGGCCCCACAAGCCATTAACCAGATTAGACGGGGAGTGGCGACTGTGATCGCCTGATAGACGGCGACATTGTTGCCACGACCCGATGACCAAGCCTGCGTCATCAGGAGCACCGCACAGTGTCAAGCCTGTCCGCGGGACCCACAAGTCGGCGGGCCCCAGAAGCCGGCGGGAAAGACGGCGGCCTGAGAGACAGACGGCTGGGGCCCGCGCCCAGCCGGATTACCATTGACCCCCGGGGGGTAGGCCTATATAAACCCCCCGGGGCACCCATGCAAAGGGTTCGGCCCTTGATAGAGATAGACACATAGCACAGGAAGGGGAGAACTAGCCTTGCTCTCTCCTGCCCCACGAAACAGCTCTAGGAGCACCGTTGTAACCATTTCACTTGAGTGATCATGAGGAGACCCCGCAGAGCAGCAGTAGGGGTGTTATCTCCCCGGAGAGCCCCGAAGCTGGGTAAGATTCGCCGGCGTGCGTGTCTACGCCTTATCCCGTTTCCAGGCACCGGCGACGTTCTACTCGCCCCCACCATGATAAGCCATCCTTTGGCATATGTCGCACCCAACCCCCAACATTTGGCGCCCACCGTGGGGCGAGGTGCACCGTCGTCCGGAGATCTGTTCTGGACGGGAACCCTCTTCCTCCCTGGCGAGCGCAGCCAGCCAGGCTCGCCAGATGGAGTCTGCATCGACACGCTGCGCGGCGCTGAAGCCGCCTGTGCGGCGAGCGGCCTCGCCGAACTTGTCGGCGAGGTGCGCCTCTCCGACGAACCTGCATCCGACGCAGGCACGGGTGGCCCCGAGAGCCTTCTCGCGGGCCTCCTCGACCAACTCCACGTCGCCGGCGAGCCTGCCGTAGACTTGGAGTCCGTAGGCTCCACCGACCCGATGCTGGTCGACTTCGACGCCGTGTCGCTCGACATTTTCCCCACCAACGTGGTGGTCTACGACGAGCCGCTTCCGTACGAGGAGAGCGGCGAAAGCGCCGTCACGGAGGTGCTCGTCATTAGTCACGGCGAGCATTACGGCGAAGAAGCCCAGGACCCACTAGCTGCGGCCCTGCGAGACCTAACCGCGTCAATTCCAGAGGACGCCAGATGGCGAGACGCTGGAGACACGCCGCCTTTAGATCATCGAAGGCGCCCAGAAGCTGGCAAGCATGAGGCGCTTGTCAGAGGCATACCAGCGCGAGATGGATCGCGCCGTAGGCGGCTCGCCGGCTCCGACTGGGCCGAGCCGTCTAGGTGTGGTCCGGCAACGCGGCGCGGCCATCGCCGACTTGCTCGGGGCAAGACGCCCCGTGTACGCCACCCCAGCGGAGAACATCCGCGCCGCCCAAGCGGCGACTGACGAGCTGAAGAACTTCTAGGGCGAAGAGCGCCGAGTGATGACGGAGCGAGTCCAGGAGCTCCTTGACGCGGTTGCTGCGCAAAACGCGGCCGGCGGCCGTGCAGATGCGCTGCAGCAGCCGAACGACGACTTGCCTCCCCGCCGAGATCAAGGCGCGACCTCTCGAACGCCGACTGGCGGAGTCCGCGGAAGGAAAGATAAGGAGCCGGCTGTCAGTCATAGTCGGACTCACATCACCATCGAGCGCGACCAAGACGGCCACCTGAGAGCAGTAGAATGGCGGGACGACTACCTGCCTCCCCTGCCCAGAAGAGAGCGGTGAGTTTCCCCGCCGCCTATTGAGCATCCGACTCTCAGAGGTCGCCTTGGCCGCTGAGAGGGAGTCGGAGAGAATGACGCCCGCCATCTGATCGACCGACTCCACCGGTCCCTGGCGCTGGAAGAGGAAGATGAGCTGGGTCCGCCTTGCTTCTGGCCCCGCATCAAAGACGAGCCTTTCCCCAAAGGGTTCACGCTCCCCCGAGACACACCCAAGTACACCGGCTCCGTGAAGCCGGAGGACTGGCTGATAGACTACTCCACAGCCGTCAGCATAGCGAACGGCAACAAACGAGTTGCCGTGAAGTACGTTCCTCTCATGCTCCAGGGCACGGTCCGGACGTGGTTGAACAACCTGAAGCCCCGCAGCATCAACAGCTGGGTCGACTTCACTGAAGCCTTCATCCGCAACTTCACGAGCACGTACAAGCGACCTCCAAAGCCGCGCCAGCTCTCCTTGTGCGTGCAAGGCCCTGATGAATCAACGCGCAACTACCTAACACGCTGGGGCGAGCTTCGGAACTCCTACAAGGGCGTGCACGAGGTGCAGGCTATCGAATACTTCACTGCCGGGTGCCGAGAGGGCACCCTCCTCAAGCACAAGCTCCTCTGCAACGAGCCAGAAACCCTCGACGAACTGCTAGTCATAGCGGACAAGTACGCCACGGCCGACTCTTCCATGAAGACAGAGATCCAAGTCAGCGTCGCTGGCAAGGTGACTCCTCAGGCTCCCAGAACTCCGGCTGGAGATACCAGTCGGCGACAGCAGCAGAACGACAACAAGCGCAAGGCCCAGCAGCCGACTTCCAACAGTCGGCAAGTGGCGACAGTTGAAGATCAACAACCGGAGGGGCAGCCTCCGGCCAAGCGGCAGAAGGGCAGCAAGTCCAATTGGTTGCTGGCCTTCTCCTATGAGCAGACTTTGGATGGTCCTTGCAAGTTCCACAGCGGCGCGAAGCCATCAAACCACACCACCAGAAAGTGCCACTGGCTCACCAGGATCACCAAAGGAGACGGCCTTGCTCCACCGCCGCCTGCTAGACCGCCGCCTCCACCGCCGCCCCAGCAGCCGGCGGCTCGGCCAGTCGGTGCGGTGCAGGACGACTTCCCAGAAGAGCACGGAGCGTACGTAGTGTTCACCAGTGTGGCAGATGACCGACGCAGCAGGCGCCAACAACAACAAGAAGTAAATGCAGTAGCAACAGATGCTCCAGAGTTCATGCATTGGTCTGAGAGGCCTATCAGTTGGAGTCGGGCGGATCACCTAGAGGTGGTGCCGAGTCCAGGCTCTTATGCCCTGGTCCTAGGTGCGACCTTGGCCACTGATAGGAGGGCCGCCCATTTCTCGCGAGTCCTGATAGACGGAGGCAGCAGCATCAACATCCTGTACAAGGACACCATGGAGAAGCTATGAATCAAGCGAAGGCAGCTGCAGAGCAGCCGGACCGTGTTCCATGGAATTGTACCCGGCCTCTCCTGCTCACCGATCGGCAAGATCCTGATAGACGTCCTCTTCGGAGACAAAGATCACTTCCGCCGAGAGCCGGTCTGGTTCGAGGTGGTGGACTTGGAGAGCCCGTACCACGCCCTGCTTGGCCAACCTGCCTTGGCCAAGTTCATGGTGGTTCCCCACTACGCCTACCTGAAGATGAAGATGCCGAGTTCCAAGGGGATTTTGACCGTAGCCGGCGACTACAAGAAGTCATCCGCCTGCGCGGCCGAGAGCTGTCGGCTGGCCGAGTCCTTGGTGATCGCAGCCGAGAAGCGGCTCCTTGACCGAGTCGTGGCGATGGCTGGAAAGCAGCCAGAGATGTCGCCGACCCCAAGGAGTCGGAGGCAGAAGGATCATTCAAGCCAGCCAAAGAAACCAAGAAGATACCCTTGGACCCGGAGCACCCAGAGAGGTACGCTGTCATGGTCACAGGCCTTGACAGCAAATAGGAAGGCGAGCTCGTCGATTTCCTCCGTGAGAATCGGGACATCTTTGCATGGTCCCCCAAAGACATGCCGGGTGTACCGACGGAATTCGCCGAGCACAAGCTACACGTCAGGCCAGATATGAAGCCCATTAGGCAGCCCTTGCGCCGCTTGTCAGAAGAGAAAAGAAGAGTTGTTGGAGAAGAAATAGCCCGGCTCCTGGCAGCAGGCTTCATCATGGAAGTGTTTTTTTCCAGAATGGCTGGCAAACCCGGTTTTGGTGCTGAAGAAGAACAAGCAATGGCGGATGTGTATCGACTACACCAGCCTCAACAAAGCCTGCCCAAAGGACCCATTTGCTCTGCCAAGAATTGATCAGGTGATAGACTCCACAGCCGGATGCGAGCTGCTGAGTTTCCTAGACGCATATTCAGGATACCACCAGATCAAGTTGAACCCAGCAGACAGACTGAAGACCGCCTTCATCACGCCATTTGGAGCCTTCTGCTACCTGACAATGACATTCGGCTTGAGGAATGCCGGCGCCACCTTTCAGCGTTGCATGCAGAAGTGCCTCCTCAAGCAACTCGGCAGGAACGCCCACGTCTATGTGGACGATGTGGTGGTGAAGACGGAGAAGCGTGGGACGCTGCTGGAGGACCTCAAGGAGACCTTCGAGAATCTGCGCCGATTCCAGATCAAGCTCAACCCGGAGAAGTGCGTTTTCGGAGTACCAGCCGGCCAGCTCCTTGGTTTCCTGGTCTCCGAACGCGGCATAGAGTGCAACTTCATGAAGATCAAGGCCATCGAGAGAATGGAGGTACCCAGCCGACTGTTGGATGTGCAGAAGTTCACCGGCTACCTGGCGTCCATCAGCCGGTTTATCAGTCGGCTGGGCGAGAAAGCTCTGCCCTTGTATCAGCTGATGAAGAAGACCACCTTTTTTGAGTGGAACCACAAGGCGGACGAGGCATTTCTCCAACTGAAGAAGATGTTGACTACTCCCACCGTGTTGGCGGCTCCGACTCCCAAAGAGCCCATGCTCTTGTACATCGCCGCCACCAGCCAAGTAGTCAGCACAGTCATTGTAGTCGAGCGCAAGGAGGAAGGCAAGGCGCTCCCCATCCAGAGACCGGTATATTACCTGAGCGAGGTACTAATGACCTCCAAGCAGAACTACCCTCACTACCAGAAGATGTGCTACGGTGTGCATTTTGCCGCCAAGAAGCTGAAGCCCTACTTTCAAGAGCATCCAATCACTGTGGTTTGCACCGCTCCACTCTCCGAGATCATTGGAAGCCGAGACGCCTCCGGTCGAGTAGCCAAATGGGCTATAGATCTGGCTCCTTACACCATCCACTACCAGCCCCGCACCGCCATCAAGTCGCAGGCGCTAGCCGACTTCCTCGTCGACTGGGCCGAGACCCAGTACCTGCCTCCAGCGCCTGACTCCACCCATTGGCGGATGCATTTCGATGGCTCCAAGATGCGCACCGGCCTGGGAGCCGGCGTCGTCCTCACCTCCCCTAAAGGCGACAAGCTCAAATATGTGCTGCAGATCCACTTCGCCGCCTCCAACAACGTCGCCGAATATGAGGCGCTCATTCATGGGCTCCGGCTTGCCAAAGAACTCGGCATTCGCTGGATCCTGTTCTATGGCGACTCCGACTTGGTGGTTCAGCAATCATCCGGCGACTGGGATGCCAAAGACGCAAACATGGCGAGCTACCGATTCTTGGTGCAGCAACTCAGCGGATATTTCGAGGGGTGTGAATTCCTTCACGTGCCAAGAAATGACAATGATCAAGCAGATGCCCTGGCACGAGTCGGCTCCACTCGCCAAGCTATACCTTCAGGCGTCGCCCTTCAGCGCCTCCTCAAGCCCTCTATCAAGCCTTCACTAGAGTCAGACTCCATCTTTGTGCCGGCTCCTCTAGAAGTAGTCGGATCCGACTCCAAAGCCCCAGCAGACAGCCTCAAGAAAACCACAGTTGAAACCGGCCCGGGGACTTCAGAACCCGGCCCGAGGACTGTGCCAACCAGCCCGGGGACTGTGCCAGTCGGCCCAGGGACTTTAGAGCCCGGCCCGGGGACTGTGCCAGTCGGCCCGGGGACTTCAGAGCTCGGCCTAGAGACTCCGTGAATCCAGCAAACGGCCGCAAACTCCAGCCCGCCGCCTCCCAGCCCGGCCACTCTTGTCCAAGTCGCCATGGTAGCAGTTGAAGAGATAGCAGCACCTTCATGGGCGCAGCCCATCCTCAAGTTTCTAGTGAACAGAGAGCTGCCGACAGATGAGATCCTGGCTCGGCAAGTGCAACACCGAGCGGCAGCATACACCATTTTCAACAGAGAGCTAGTCAGGCGCAGTGTCACTAGTGTCTACCAGCGCTGCGTAGAATCAGAACAAGGCCAAGCAATTCTCAGAGACATCCATCAGGGCGAGTGCGGCCACCATGCGGCTTCAAGGGCACTCGTCGCCAAAGCCTTTCGGCACGGTTTCTTTTGGCCGACTGCCCTGGAAGAAGCTAAAGAGCTAGTCCAAAAATGCAAGGGGTGCCAAATGTTCCACTCCAAGCCACTTCAGCCAGCTTTCGCGCTAAAGATAATCCCCATCGCCTGGCCCTTCGCAGTTTGGGGCCTGGACATGGTAGGACCATTCAAGACGGCCCGAAGCGGCCTAACTCATCTGCTTGTCGCGGTGGACAAGTTCACCAAGTGGGTGGAAGCAAAGCCCATCAAGAAGTTGAACAGGCCGACTGCAGTAACCTTCATCGCCGACATTACGGTGCGGTACGGCATACCGCACAGCATCATCACCGACAATGGCACAAATTTTGCCAAGGGCGCCTTGGCCCGTTTCTGCGCGACGCAGGGCATCCGACTGGACTTAGCGTCCGTTGCCCATCCGCAGTCAAACGGCCAGGTGGAACGAGCAAATGGCCTCATCCTGTCCGGCATCAAGCCTCGACTGGTCGAACCACTCGAGCGTTCGGCCGGCTGTTGGGTCGAGGAGCTACCCGCCGTCCTCTGGAGTCTGCGCACGACTCCAAACAAGTCAACCAGCTTCACGTCTTTCTTCCTCGTCTACGGTGCCGAAGCCGTCATCCCGACGGATATAGAGTTCGACTCTCCACGAGTCACCATGTACACCGAAGAGGACGCTGAAGAAGTGCGCCAAGACGGTGTTGATCTCCTGGAAGAGGGCTGGCTGTTGGCACTCAGCCGGTCCAGCATCTACCAGCAGAGTCTGCGCTGATACTACAACCGCAAGGTCAAGCCGAGATCATTCCAAGAGGGCGACCTTGTGCTCCGGCTGATTCAGAGAACAGCCGGCCAGCACAAGTGTCACGCCCAATATGCGACCCTATCCAAAAGGAACTCGAAGGTCCCACCAAGGATAGACCCGCATATTGGAACGCTTTTGCAAGGTGGATATCATTACATCAACATTACATAATAGATGGGGATACATACAAAAGGCACCCAATGCCACACGATTACAATATCATCATACAAGAGATCAACATCCGACTACGGATGATACATAAACAAAAACTCAAACAATATCCACCCTGCTAGACCAGGCTGCCGACCTGGAACCTATCCCCTGATCGAAGAAGCGGAAGAAGAAACTCAACGCAAGCAAGCATCACCCTCGCGTCATGATCATCGTATAACCTGCACCTGCAACTGTGGTTGTAGTAATCTGTGAGCCACGAGGACTCAGCAATCCCATTACCATGGGTATCAAGACTAGCAAAGCTTAATGGGAAATGAAGGGGTAAAGTGGTGAGGTTGCAGCAGCGACTAAGCAAGTATGGTGGCTAACATACGCAAATGAGAGCGAGAAGAGAACAAGCGGAACGGTCATGAAGCTAGCAATGATCAAGAGGTGATCCTGAACTCCTACTTACGTCAAACATAACCCAGAAACCGTGTTCACTTCCCGGACTCCGCCGAGAAGAGACCATCACGGCTACACACGCGGTTGATGCATTTTAATTCGGATCTGGTGTCAAGTTATCTACAACCGGACATTAACAAATTCCCATCTGCCACATAACCGCGGGCACGGCTCTCGAAAGTTTATACCCTGCAGGGGTGTCCCAACTTAGCCCATGACAAGCTCTCGCGATCAACGAAGGAATAGACCTTCTCCCAGGAAGACCCGATCAGTCTCAGAATCCCGGTTTACAAGACATTTTGACAATGGTAAAACAAGACCAGCAAAGCCGCCCGAATGTGCTGACAAATCCTGATAGGAGCTGCACATATCTCGTTCTCAGGGCACACCGGATTGTCCAAACTTCCGGTAGGCGAGCCCAGAGTTGCCCCTGGTGGCCACCGGCGGCTGACGGTTTGGACCAACACTCACAACGAGCACTAGCCCGGGTGGGTAAATAAAGATGACCCTTGGGCTCCGGAAATCCAAGGGAAAAAGGGCTAGGTGAGGCAAATGGTAAAACCAAGGTTGGGCCTTGCTGGACAAGTTTTATTTAAAGCGAACTGTCAGGGGGGTCCCATAAATCACCCGACCGCATTAGGAACGCAAAATCCGGGAACATAACACCGGTATGACGGAAACTAGGGCGGCAAGAGTGGAACAAAACACCAGGCATAAGGCCGAGCCTTCCACCCTTTACCAAGTATATAGATGCATTAATAAAATAAGATACATTGTGATATCCCAACCAAAATCCTGTCCACCATGGAGAAATCTTCAACTTCACCTGCAACTAACAACGCTATAAGAGGGGCTGAGCAAAGCGGTAACATAGCCAAACAACGGTTTGCATAGGAAAGGTGTCAAAGATTAGAGGTTCATGGCAATTTGGGAGGCTTGATGAGCAAAAGATAGGTAATGCAGCATAGCGATAGAATGAAGCAACTAGCATAGCAATGATAGTAGTGAGATCCAGGGTAGCGGTCATCTTGCCTGAAATCCCGCAAGGAAGAAGAACGAGTCCATGAAGAAGACGAACAAATGAAGCCGAACCAACCGTAGACGAACGAATCCTTACGATCGCAACGAAACAGGAACTTTCGAAAAGAAGCACACAACGAGGTAAACACACCACACATGAACACGGCATGATGCACAACCAAGCATGATGCATGGCAAAGCTACATGAAGCTACTCATGACAAGAGATGATGCAAACAAGAACAACACATCAAGGCAAGTTTAAATGAGGCCGGGAACAACATATAACAACTCCGGTAAGTCCTCATATACAAATTTCGAAATTGGTCCAGAACTGAATAAACCTTATGTTCAAGTTGTTAAACAGCAAGTTAAAATGCACCATGATGATCTACACGAGATTCTATTCAAGTTACATATAAAGTTCATTAGATTCGGAGCTACGGCCTAGAAGATATGAGCAAAACAAGTTAAGCATGGCATTGATGCAAAATGCACCCAAACATCAAGCAAACACCTCAAAACATGGATGCAACATGATAATATGAAGCTACATGCAAAAACAAGCAAGTTTCATATAGAGCACACTCACAACGGAGCAACGGTTCAACACATGCACTCTATACAAGTCATAACAACAATCTGTCCAAAACAGCAACTAGGCATATTGCAAGCATCAAAACAACATGTTACAGCACCCCAACATAATAACAAAAGGCATGGGCATGAAGTACAGGTAAAGCATAACAAAACATGAACACTGAGCTATCTCCAGAAATCACTAGAACATGCTCAAACACCCATGGGAAGATTGCAAATAATAATAGTTTCAGGCTTTAGCAGAAATAACATCAGGTTGCAATGTTCAGAGCTATCAAACAATATGTTACAGGAACTTATCATGTCAAGCAAAGGCATGGCATGAATCTACTAATTGCATAGCTCAAAAGTCCCTTACTGACCAAGAGCTAAAAAGGATCATAAAATATGATGGCACCCATGTAAACATGGCAAGTTATATTACAGATTCATACATGGCAGGAACAACAATAAGTAGGTATGTTGGTGAGCTTGAATCACTCACCACAGAGCAATACATGGCATGGCAAGGCAACCAACAGTAAGAAGACATGTTTATGAAGCTAAGCATGGCAAGAGCAAGTTCATAGGGTGCATGGAACACTAGCAAAACACATGGGAACAAGTGAACTTAATGTTAACAGACTGACGGCAACATTATTTAGCAACTTTGGCGCAAGATTACAACAAGCTACAGCAAGATATAAATGCAACCAGGGGCATGGATGGATAGAGCAAGACATGTAGATCAAAACATGTTTATAGAACATCTCCATATTATGCACGAAATGACTAGCAGAAGCATGTTAACATAGCAACAAAATATAACAGAATCTGTCAGGAAAACAGCAACAGCAAGTACACTACTTAACAAGCTCGATTCACTCACCACAAGTCATTGCATGATAAGATAAGCATATCATGATAAAGAAGACATGTTTGTGAAACAAACCAAGTCAAGAACAACTCCATAGCATGCAAGGATCAAATATAGCAACCTTGGCCAAATTGAATAACATGTAAACAATCTGCCAGGAAACATTTTGAAGCAAAAGTAGAGCACTCAAAAGACATGCTAGGCTACTCCATAATTTCAACCAAGGGCATGAATTGATAGACAAAAATTACATGTTCAAAACACCCTCACTGAGGTATCTCTAAATATGCATGGATCTCTCTGTAGCATCAAGTTAAATGGCATAAAAATAACAGCAGACAGGGACTAAAATCAGCAATATCACGAAGCCTAGTTTGCATGCTTGTGCTAGCCACCACATTGATCACAAAAATACATGGCATACACCCCTGGAAAGATGGCATGGCATAGATCAAAACACATGAAGACATCAACCTCATAGGATGCACACATCAATCATGGCAAAAATGACAAATGAGCAAGTTATAATAGTTTCAGCAGATTAACATCAACATGCACTCTTCCAACAGCATTTCGGGAATCAAGATGAGCTCAAATGAAAATGATGCAATGGAATGAAATGAAGTACTCGTTAAGGCGAACAATTTGACATATTACACGCATGAATCGGAGCTACGGATGCGGAGATACAACATGATGAACATGGCATGATTATGCACAAAACTTCGGGACTTAGCAGAATTTTTGGGCCTCGAGGAAAAGTCAACCTCAAACGGATCTCGCCGGAGACATCGCCGGAGAGGAGGGAGTTGGCCGGAGATGGGGGTGGGGGCGCCGGAAAGGGTCGGGGTGGACGGGGCCCCGCCGGATCTGGCCGGATCCGGCGTGTGGCGGCGGCGGAGGAGGCCGGCGGGCATCCATGGCGGCGGAGGCGCAAGGCGCCGGCGCGGAGGGGCACCGGGACGGCGGCGATGCTCGGAGCAAGCGGCAGAGCGGCCCGG
>NC_041391.1:546309129-546326806 GCF_002162155.2 Triticum dicoccoides
GGGCCCGGCGGGCCCGCGCGGGTGCGGCGAAGTGGGCGCGGGCACGGAGGCGACGTGGAGGGCGCCGGTTGGCTGCGACGGCGGGGAAGATGACGTGGCGCGACGCCATTGGACGGAGTGAGGTGGCTGGCGGACATGTCCGGCTCGGGCGGATGTGTCCGGCGGCGCGAGGATGAAAATGGCTAGGGTTGCACCGCGAATTTCGGAGGGGGAGGTGTCTATATAGGTAGAGGGAGCTAGGAGATTCCAAATGAGGTGCGGTTTTCGCCCACACGATCATGATCGAACGACCGAGAGCATGGAGGGGAGTTAGGTGGGTTTTGGGCCACTTTGGAAGGGGTGTTGGGCTGCAACTCAAAGAGGGCTTTGCGGTTACCCGGTTAACCGTTGGAGTATCAAACGACCTCCAAATGACACGAAACTTGACAGGCGGTCTACCGGTGCTATACCAAGGCCGCTTGGCAAACCTCGGTCCATTCCGAGAACGTTTAACACCCGCACAAGAGAAGAGGCAAAAAGGGGAACGCTGGAGGACATAGGAGCGCCGGATTACAAAACGGACAACGGGGAAAATGCTCGGATGCATGAGACGAACATGTACGCGAATGCAATGCACATGATGACATGATATGAAATGCATATGATGACATGGAAAAGTGCAACACGCAAGCAAATGACATGGCAACGACGGCGAATAACTGACAGACACCTGGCGCCACGAATCCGGGGCGTTACAACAAGTTGTCGGCACCTTGGGAGGGTCCCTTCATCATCAGCAAGGTGCTAGGGAACGACGCCTACTATCTGATTGACGCTCAGAAACCTCGAGCGCGTAGGAGGGACGACTCCGGCAAAGAAACAGAGCGCCCGTGGAACGCGAATCTTCTTCAAAGATTTTACAGTTGATGCAGTATGTATCGCACTACCCCTTTTGTATTAAAGTACTAAGACCTTAGCTCCCATGAGGCGAGCTCGGGGACTGCCTTTTTTGTTATCTGTATGATAAGAATTACGCTTCCGAATATGCTACTCTTTTTATCATACCGTCTGGCACCGGGTTCGACTAGTCGGCCCGGGGACTGGCCGTCTTGCGCTATGAAATGCTTCCTGCAGTCGGACAAGTAATGTGTTGCGCTCAAGCCGTCTCCTGTCGAAAGCCGCAGCTCGCAGAGCAACTGCTGGCAGGCGGAGAACAAGCAAGAACGAGCGCACGCATGAAAAAATGGCTAAGGACCTAAAAGCCTATGCATAGCTCAAGCCGGCTACCAGCCTCCCTCCACAGAGCCGACTCACGAGTAGTCGGCTCGCCGTCTTAGCTTTCATCAAAGACGGCCGACTCTTGGATAGTCGGCCTAGCACTTTCTAGCCGACTTGCTAAAGAAACTCTAAACGGCCAAATACTTGCCTTCCCGAAGTAGCCAAGCACTTGACCTAGTGACAGTCCGCAGAGCGGCTGTCCAGCCGAGAAGGCGGCAACTAAGGGAAGACAGCAAAGGAAAAAGCCTAAGGAGCAAATAATCAAGGAAAGGCGGAAATCGGATAAGTATTTACACAGGCCCTTGGCCAAATTTTCGAATAGAAATTCAGGATACACCCCGCGGGTGGAATTGTTCGAACCTAACAAGTCTTTCAAAAGATTACTAAGGACACATAAACAGAAGCGGAAAAGAGAAGTCTAGGAGGCGGCCTCCGGGGCCGGAGGGTTGGAGGTGACGGCGGTGTCGGGTGCCGGGGCAGTCGGCTGGGCGGTCTCAGCTTGGTCGCTTCCGGCGGCAGTCGCCTTGTCTCCGCACGGCTCGTTGGTGGAGGCGCGATCGGGCTGAGGCTGGCCGCCTGCTCCGTCCTCTGGCGCCTCCTCCTCGCCTCCGTCCTCCGCCTCGTCCTCCTCCTCGGCGCTGGAGTCAATCACCTCCGCCGAGTCTTCGCCATACTCTGGGTTCATCCCGAACCAGTCCGGCGGCACCTCCTCGCCGCTGTCAGCCCGCTCGGGCACGAAGATGCTAGTGTCCGTGTACTCGGCGATTGCCGCCGCACGCTCGACAAGGGCGCCCTCCACGGCCTCTAGCTCGGCCTGGGCCTCTGACCGGAACGCGGCCAGGCGGTCCAGGTCCAGCCCCGGATACCACGCCTTGACGAACTCCAAGGCCCGACGCGCTCCGGCCCGGGCCGAGGAGCCCTTCCAAGCCTCGAGACGGCCGGCGACGACTTCCAGCCAGTCGGCAGTCCGACTGGCGGTGCGCAGAGCCGGCGTGTTAGGCCACAGGGCGGCAACCGCCTGGGTGCCCGCACGTTGAAGCCGGCGCAGCAGCCGGTGGGCCGGACGAAGACGAGCTTCAATGCTCAGGAGCTGCTCCTCGATGGTTCGGGGGGCATTAGCGGCGATCTCCTCGCCTTTCGCCCTTCACGCCTCCCGAGCAGCCTCGATGGCCAGAGGGACTGCCTGTGAATGACCAGGAAAGAATTCTGCCAAGACAAAAGAGAAGAAAGCCGAAAAAATCAGAAGCCGGCCTGACACATAGTCGGAAGCCCAAAGAAATGAAAGAGACTTACCATCGATGATGTCCTCAATCTCGTGGTAGCCAGAGGTCAGCATCGCCTCCCTATCAGTCCAGGCGGAGCGCTCGATCTCGAACTCGGCCATGAGAGCGGCCTCCCGCGACTTGGCCTCGTCCTGCGCCTTCTGGAGCAGCTCCTTCTGCTCGGCCAGCTGCGTCGCCAGCAGGTCGCGCTCTTTGGCGAGCCTGCCGCACTCCTCCTCCTTGGCACGCCGAGCAGTGTTGGCCTCACCCAGCTGCTCCTGAAGGGCAGCGTTGGCACCTGAAGAACGAAGAAAGAGATAAGAAAGTCGTCAGTAAAGAAGATCACCGGGGAGATCCGGCCCGACTGCTCAGCAGTCGGCCTGAATCTCGGGGACTACAGCCCGCGGGTGCGCCAGCGTGCCCCCGCGAAGAAGGAAGAAAAGAGCTCACCCCGGCTTTCCACCAAGTCGGCGGTCCGCTTGTTCAGCTCCTCGACATTGCGATTGCAGGAAGTGGCGCGGAGGTTATGATACTCCTACAGAAAGCCGACAAAGGCAAAGTTAGTATTCGGAACTCGCCAGAGGGAGTTCCGAACCGCCTGCTCAGCAGCCGGCCCGGAACTCGGGGACTACACCCAGTGGGTGCGCTGGCGCGCCCCCACAGAGGGAGACATGAATCAGAAAAGGGATGGAAACTTACTCGGACAGATGTCCGTGCGGCCAGATGCACCCTGTTGCAGACTTGGAGGGCGTCGCTCTCCGCGCGCAGCTTTGCCTGGACGTCCAGGAGCGCTTGGTTCAGCGGGCCGGTGCCGCCTCTGCGCAACCACCCAGTGGGCGCGGCACTGGAGGCCTCGACATCCAGACTCACCGAGCTGGCGGTGCTGATTTCCCGAGCTCGCGGCGCCGAGGTCGTTCTCTCAAGCCGGCGGCGCACCGGCTCGGCGACTTGAAGAAGCAGCCGTGCCTCGGTCTCGTCCGCGATCGGCGGATCCGAATGGCCCACCGGCTGTTTGCCGTGCGGCCTCCCAGACGGTGGTGGAGGCGGCGGAGGCGGCGTGAGGGTGTCCGAGCTTGAAGCCTCGCCGCCCTCCTCCACGAGGGGGTTCTCGGTGCTGACCTCTCCGGTCTGCCCCGTGAACTCCGGAGCCGGCGGTGCCGACGACAACGGATGGACAAGCATTGCCGATCGGCGACGCGCGACCTCCTCAGCACGCCGCTTCTCCGCGGTGGCGGCTTCGGCCTCCTCCAACTTCTTCTGGGCGTTGGCGGCCGCCTTCTCGGCCTGCGCCTTCTCCAGGCGGTCGGCCTCCTCCTCGTCGCGCTTCTCCCGCGCGTTCCGCTCCGTCGCCTCCCGGAGGTCGGCGGCGGGGTTGACCCGCCGGGTGTTGGCGGATGTCTCTGCCGACCCCATGACAGAGGGGACGGCGACTCTTTCGAGGGAGAGGGGGGCTCTGGAGAGGGGCAGAGGAAAAATCAAAGAAGACTCGGACAAGATCCAGCAAAGAAAATAAGAGAGCGTAAAGACTTACACGGAAACTAGCGGCGGCCTTCTCACTTCCCTTCGGAAGCGGTTGGCCTTCGTGGCCGCCTCCTCCCGTCTGGTCGCGGCGGCCGCCTTCTTGAACTTCTTCGGCTTGCTGCCGGGCGCACTCGGCCCGCCGTGACGCCTCTTCGTGCCGCCTTGGCCGGATTGGCCGGCCCTCGGCTGGTGGCGTGGGACGACTTCCACGTCGGCGTCGTCTTCGGGCCAGTCGGCGAAGGTGGCCGAGGGCCTGGAGCCGTCGTCTGCCCCTTCTCCGCCGCCTTCGGCGTCGGCCTCCAATGCCACCGTCCCCAAGTCGGGGTCGTCAACGTCGCTCTCCGCGCGATCTGGGACGTAGTCGCGGGGCTCTCGCGTGGCGCCGGTTGCGGGCTCCATGAGGGGGTTCTACCCAGAAGAGACCAACAAGGATTAGAAGCCGGAGTCAGCTGCAGAGAAGATAAAACTACGTGAAGATGCGACTTACCACTGGAGGGGGGTTGTCGCGCGAGTACGGCTCCTTGCCGAACTGCCAGTCCTCCGTGAACTCGCAGTGCGCGATGTGGTTCACCAAGTTCGCCACCTCCCTGCGGGGCATCTCCTTGGTGCACAACCGACTCGGGTCATGGCGGCCACTCATCTGGCAGATGAGGTGAGGCCGGCCTTGGAGTGGGAGGACTCGGCGCGCCATGAAGGCGGCCAGAAGGTCGGATCCGACGAGGCCCTCCGTCTGCAGCAGGACTCGGAGCCGCGCTACAACGGCGGCTCCGGAGGGAGTCAGCGACTTGGACCGGTGAGACCAACTGGGGAGCCTCCCAGTCAGGGGGGCCGGGTTAAAGGGCGGTAGGTTGACCCAGTCGCCGTCGGTGGAGAGGTTCTTCACGTAGAAGTAGGAGCGCTGCCACATCTTCACCGACTTTATCAGCGAGATGGGAGGGAAAGGGTTGTCGGCCGTCGTGCGCCGCACCACGATGTAGGTGCCGCACTGAGCCGGCGTGCCGGCGGCCTGTGTACCAAGCTTCGAAGAAAAGAATTGTCCCCACAACTCGAGGGTGGGGAGAACGCAGAGGAAGCCTTCGCACAGAGTGGCGAAGGCGGAAAACAACACCATCGCATTTGGAGTAAGGTGGTGCGGTTGGAGGCTGTGGAACTCCAGGAACGAGCGGAAGAACCCGCTCACCGGCAGCCCCAGGCCGCGCATGAAGTGCGAGCGGAAGATGACCCGCTCGCCCTCCTCCGGTGCGGGCCGGGTCTCTCCTGCCGGCACGGGACGGGCGCGCACGAGGTCCGCGCTGGGGAGACGGCGGGTCCAGCGGAGGAACTCGATATGTTCCGCCTCCACATCCGAACCGTCCCACACACCGGAGCGCGTGGCGGGGGCCGCGGCGGAGGAAGAACTCATCGCCGTGGTGTGAGGTGCTCTCGCTCGCGGTGGAGGAAGAAGAGAAGGCAGGAGAGTGGGGGAGAGGATGCGCGTGCAGTGCCGCCCCGCTCCTCTCCGCCTATTTATAGCCCCGTGGGCTGAGGAGCCGAGGGGGCGGGCGTAGGATTAACTGCGCACGAAGCTCCACGCCACCCCACGATTTACCCCACGAAGTTACTGCGCGCAGTAACGACGTCGGGGAGGAAACCGTCCGCAAAACCGCAGCGGATCCGTTCGGATGCCGAGGCGCGGTAGTGGCGGGCCCCGCCTGACAGCCCGTCCCGTCGCGCGCGTGGGTGAGCAGACTAACCTCCCCACGTGGCGCCGCGTGATAGGACCGCCTCGATGGCAGCAGGGAAGCGTATCTAATACGCCGCCTGATTTCCCGCCGCAACTTACAAACAGCGGCCCCTCGCTGAACGAATCCGACTTCAGCAAGTCGGCCAAAATGAAGACGATGGCCGGGTCTCAGAGTCTGCACGAGAAAGTTTGAAACTGTTGAAGCCCCACGAGGCGGCGTCCGCAGGGCTTCACCAGCTTCGGGGACTACTGTCGGAGTAATGGACCACGGGTAGGCTGACCCGGGACCCAGGATCTTTCAAGACATCGGGGCAGGCCACGCCCCTCCAGCCGAGTCCCAGCTGGCGACCTCCAGAGAGGCCGAGTCTCAGCTGGCGATTTCCAGAGGAGCCGAATCCTAGATGACGACTTCAAGGCAAGCCGACTCCAAGCTGGCGACCTCCAGGGGAGCCGACTATGGGAGTCGGCCATGACACTTCACAAAGCCCGATGCGGGGTACGGTCACGACGTGGCTGTCCCTCCCTGCCTACGAGGGGCTGGCATGGCTACAGTGAGCCGTATCGCCGGAAGATCTCCGGCGAGGCGCGACACTGTTGCCATGCCTGCCCTGACCTCAGCCACAGTGCGCGACGCACTATGCCCACGACGTCAGCCTGTACGGCACGAAGGCCGCGGGGCCGCCTGTCAGTGGGTGGACCAAAGGCGGCCAGAGCGCCCGAAGACGGCCCTGTGGGAGTCGGCCTCCCCGGAGTCGGCCGCCTCCCCTCCAGGGCCCCACAAGCCATTAACCAGATTAGACGGGGAGTGGCGACTGTGATCGCCTGATAGACGGCGACACTGTTGCCACGACCCGATGACCAAGCCTGCATCATCAGGAGCACCGCACAGTGTCAAGCCTGTCCGCGGGACCCACCAGTCGGCGGGCCCCAGAAGCCGGCGGGAAAGACGGCGGCCTGAGAGACAGACGGCTGGGGCCCGCGCCCAGCCGGATTACCATTGTACCCCCGGGGGGTAGGCCTATATAAACCCCCCGGGGCACCCATGCAAAGGGTTCGGCCCTTGATAGAGATAGACACATAGCACAGGAAGGGGAGAACTAGCCTTGCACTCTCCTGCCCCACGAAACAGCTCTAGGAGCACCGTTGTAACCATTTCACTTGAGTGATCATGCGGAGACCCCGCAGAGCAGCAGTAGGGGTGTTATCTCCCCGGAGAGCCCCGAAGCTGGGTAAGATTCGCCGGCATGCATGTCTACGCCTTATCCCGTTTCCAGGCACCGGTGACGTTCTACTCGCCCCACCATGATAAGCCATCTTTGGCATATGTCGCACCCAACCCCCGACATCGCGCGTACCATATCCCCCCGCTCACTGCTCGGCCACGCGAGGAGAAGCTTCTTTGCTCGCCCACCCGAATCCACTTCCTCGCTGGCTCGCAGGCACCGAAACCCCCAATGGTAGAACCGATTAACACGCAGAGCCGCGATTGGAATTCCCTCCCCGATGTTCTCTTGGAGCAGATCTGTAGTCGTATGGACCTACTCAGCACCATCCGTCTGGCCGCATGCTCGGTGTCTTTGTACCGTCTACTCGTCTGCAACCGGCCGGCTCTTTTCAAGACACCCTACTTGCTGATGCCCGATCCTCGCAGGTGGCCCAGACACCGACTTGACAATCCTACGGAGGTTGCCGTGGTGCCCCTCGACATGCTACCACTACCCGTCCACCTGTCCTTCATGCGCGACCACTACTGGGCGGGCATGAAGGCCAACTGGATCGTCCTCATCCACCACACCGGTAGGCTGTGGCATCTCGTGGATATCTACACCCAGCGAGAGATCACCCTTCCATCGTTGCATACCGCCGACATCGAGCCTCGCGGCCCGCCGGACACTCCTACCTAATACGCACGAGATGCGTCAAGCTTTTGGCTCGACCTCTGTTTGCAGAAAGTTGTAATCTGCGAAGTGCCCACACCATCAGAAGACTACATGGATTACAAGCTCATTGCCTTGTTCAACATGGGATTAGTCTATCTGGAATCCGGTCGCCATACATGGTTATGGCTGATCATCAATCCTGTTGAGGCAACATTTCTGTCTGATGCTATAGTGCATGATGGCATCGTTTACGCGGTCGACGCACAGATTGGCTGCCTATACTGGTGGAATCTATCGTCGTGTAATTGTTCTATCCCATCTAATCTTTTCCTTATGAATACGACTGCATGTTCATTTGTTACAAATTTAGAATGCATAGCATGTCTATAACCACATCATTGCTATATGTTCCTCTCATTTCCTAGATTTTTATGACCACACATGTTATTGTTAGAGTTGATATGAGAACAATTGGCATCTAATGATTGTTAGAATACATATTATGAGCATGACATCATGATTGCTATATGTTACTCATGTTTACAAGATTTTTATAACAATGCATGTTATTGCTTAGAGTTGATATGAGAACAGTAGTAGTAAGTGCTATGGTAGAATATGAGTAGGCGCTGTCATAGCTGTTTTCCTCTCATTCTTACATGATGTTTGAACCATGACATGTTGCTAGAATATGAAAGCCATTGGCTTATTTTTTTAACTTGGGATATGATTATGACCACGGCATTGCAATTCTCTGTCTATGATATGTGTCACTGTTATAATAATCTTAATTCCACACATACTCTGAACATGATTATTTATTTTTGTCCTTTTGGTCTCCAATTTGAATTGTTGCAGCAGACGCAAATGCTCTGGCCTTCATGATTCCAGGACCTGGAATCATACCAGCCGATGGGTGGTGCTTTATCGCTCGTTCAGCTGATGGTGGTCATTTGATGCTCACGCGCACGTACCAAATTGACCAAACCATTACATCAAACCACATGCAGTACAATGCGTGGGGTGTTCGTGACATTGATGGCTATGGCTGCTTCGTGTTCGAGAAAGATCCCAGCTCTGTTGGGCCAGGCATATTCAGCTGGAGGCGGGTTTACAGCCTCAGCAACCACTCCTTGTTCCTCGGGCTCAATTATCCGATCATCCAACCAATCATCGATCATATCACCGGCGATGATTACTGTGCTATGCAACTTCCATTCGCGAGGGGGGCTGTGTTTACACATCATACCATGGGTTTCATGAGTCACCATATCCAGAGATTCGTCGACACAGCTTGTTGCCAAGTAATCTTCAGTGTGTGAAAGGCATCAAGCTTCCATGCGATGGATGGCTTTTGCAAACCCGACATGCTGCGATGTGGTTCATGCCAACAGCAAATATGCACAACTTGATTCGTGCTAATATCTAGACTGAGCCATGTATTCTGCTGCTATAGCACGACCTTCTTTTGTTGGATATTATGTACTGTTGTTAGTTTGAAGCACTACTATGGTTTGAAGGATAGATAGCTTCCTGGGATCAAGTGCATCCTAACTCACCTGCGTAGGATGTACTGATAATGATGATGGAGATGCTGTGCAGAAGCCATATATATATATATATATATATACACACATATAAGTTAGGCTTCCAGTGCGTACTTGTTAGTTAAACCTATGTATAAATTGTGACACTAAATACGACTAGTAAGTAGTACAGTAGCAGTACTAGTATACGTAGGTCAAATTATTCATCATGTCCACACATTGAATTGACGTGACAACACGCTGCGCGTGAGGTGACACAAGAATCCCAGCGGCGTGTTCGGGTATTCTCGACTTCAGATTTGGAGTACAACTTATCTGTCAAAATCTTTCATCATTCACTTAAAACAGTCGATTGTTCATACATTGAGTATCATATAACTACAATTACCGATGCAAGTCGAAGAAGGATTGGCCGGTGCTGCCGGCTGGCGTCAAGTTCGATCCCACGGATTAGGAGCTGATCGAGCACTTTGAGGCCAAAGTGAGTGCTGACAGTGCGAGATTTCAGTCTCTCATCGATTTGTTCATACCAACCATCGACAGCGAGCATAGCATATGCTACACCCAACCTGAGAAACTTTCAGGTAAGACACCGATCGGCCGTCTACTGGCACAAACATATTCCTTTGTTTATAGCTTTATTTTTCTTTTTACACACAGTCCTGGTGAAGCAATTACAATTTAACAGTTAATAAAAAGTGAAACAAGTGACTGCAACATGCCGAAGATGTTATGAAAATGCCAACTACGTACACTAAAACCTGTATTCCACAATACTGCAGGTATCACACTGAGTGGCCTAAGGAAGCAATTCTTCCAGCGCAATTCTTGGGCGTTCAAAAGGGGCACGTGGACGCATCGCAAGATACAGTCGGAGTGCGGCATGCATGCGATGTGGCACAAGACCGGCAATACCTTGTCGGTGATGGTCAACGGCCGGCAGACGGGCAGCAAAAAAGGTTCTGGTGCCCTAGAGGCAATAATAAAAGTATTATTATATTTCCTTGTTCATGATAATTGTCTTTTATTCATGCTATAACTGTATTATCCGGAAATCGTAATACACGTGTGAATACATAGACCACAATATGTCCCTAGTAAGCCTCTATTTGACTAGCTCGTTGTGATTAACAGATAGTCATGGTTTCCTGGCTATGGACATTGGATGTCGTTGATAACGGGATCACATCATTAGGAGAATGATGTGATGGACAAGACCCAATCCTAAGCATAGCACAAAGATCATGTAGTTCGTTTGCTAGAGCTTTTCCAATGTCAAGTATCTCTTCCTTAGACCATGAGATCGTGTAACTCCCGGATACCGTAGGAGTGTTTTGGGTGTATCAAACGTCACAACGTAACTGGGTGACTATAAAGGTGCACTACAGGTATCTCCGAAAGTGTCTGTTGGGTTGACACGGATCGAGACTGGGATTTGTCACTCTGTGTAAATGGAGAGGTATCTCTGGGCCCACTCGGTAGGACATCATCATAATGTGCACAATGTGACCAAGGGGTTGATCACGGGATGATGTGTTACGGAACAAGTAAAGAGACTTGCCGGTAACGAGATTGAACAAGGTATCGGTACACCGACGATCGAATCTCGGGAAAGTACAATACCGCTAGACAAAGGGAATTGTATACAGGATTA
Organism: Triticum dicoccoides; assembly: GCF_002162155.2. NCBI lineage: Eukaryota > Viridiplantae > Streptophyta > Magnoliopsida > Poales > Poaceae > Triticum > Triticum dicoccoides. The sequence continues at coordinate 546,319,974 of NC_041391.1, forward strand.
ATTGAGTCCTTGACATCGTGGTTCATCCGATGAGATCATCGTGGAACATGTGGGAGACAACATGGGTATCCAGATCCCGCTGTTGGTTATTGACCGGAGAACGTCTCGGTCATATCTACATGTCTCCCGAACCCGTAGGGTCTACACACTTAAGGTTCGATGACGCTAGGGTTATAAAGGAAGTTTGTATCTGGTTACCGAATGTTGTTCGAAGTCCCGGATGAGATCCCGGACGTCACGAGGAGTTCCGGAATGGTCCGGAGGTAAAGATTTATATATGGGAAGTCCTGTTTTGGTCACCGGAAAAGTTTCGGGTTTTATCGGTAACATACCGGGACCACCGGGAGGGTCCGGGGGTCCACCAAGTGGGGCCACCACCCTCGAAGGGCTGCATGGGCCAAGTGTGGGAGGGGACCAGCCCCAGGTGGGCTGGTGTGCCCCCCCACAAGGGCCCAAGGCGCCTAGGGTTTTGGGAGGGGGCGCCCCACCTTGCTTGGGGGGCAAGTTTCCCCCTCTCCACCCCTTGGCCGCCCCCTAGATGGGATCTAGGGCTGGCCGCCGCCCCCTAGGGGTGGAAACCTAGGTGGGGGCGCAGCCTCCTCTCCCCCTATATATAGTAGAGGCATAGGAGCAGCCCAACACACGAGTTTCTTCTCCTGTTGGCGCAGCTCTACCTCTCTCCCTTCTCCTCATATCTCGCGGTGCTTGGCGAAGCCCTGCTGGACTACCACGCTCCTCCACCACCACCACGCCGTTGTGCTGCTGCTGGACAGAGTCTTCCTCAACCTCTCCCTCTCTCCTTGCTGGATCAAGGCATGGGAGACGTCACCGGGTTGTACGTGTGTTGAACGCGGAGGTGCCGTCCGTTCGGCACTAGGATCTCCGGTGATTTGGATCACGACGAGTACGGCTCCTTCAACCCCGTTCTCTTGAACGCTTCCGCTTAGCGATCTACAAGGGTATGTAGATGCACTCTACTTCCCCTCGTTGCTGGTTTCTCCATAGATAGATCTTGGTGACACGTAGGAAAATTTTGAATTTCTGCTACGTTCCCCAACAGTGGTATCAGAGCTAGGTCTATGCGTAGTTTCTATGCACGAGTAGAACACAAAGTAGTTGTGGGTGTTGATTTTGTTCAATATGCTTACCGTTACTAGTCCAATCTTGTTTCGACGGTATTGTGGGATGAAGTAGCCTGGACCGACCTTACACGTACTTTTACGTGAGACAGGTTCCACCGATTGACATGCGCTTGGTGCATAAGGTAGCTAGCGGGTGCCAGTCTCTCCCACTTTAGTCAAAACGGATTCGATGAAAAGGGTCCTTATGAAGGGTAAATAGCAATTGACATATCACGTTGTGGTTTTGCGTAGGTAAGAAACGTTCTTGCTAGAAACCCATAGCAGCCACGTAAAACATGCAAACAACAATTAGAGGATGTCTAACTTGTTTTTGCAGGGTATGCTATGTGATGTGATATGGCCAAGAAGAATGTGATGAATGATATGTGAAGTATGAGATTGATCATGTTCTTGTAATAGGAATCACGACTTGCATGTCGATGAGTATGACAACCGGCAGGAGCCATAGGAGTTGTCTTTATTTATTGTATGACCTGCGTGTCATTAAACAACGCCATGTAATTACTTTACTTTATTGCTAACCGGTAGCCATAGTAGTAGAAGTAATAAGTTGGCGAGACAACTTCATGAAGACACGATGATGGAGATCATGATGATGGAGATCATGGTGTCATGCCGGTGACGATGATGATCATGGAGCCCCGAAGATGGAGATCAAAAGGAGCAAAATGATATTGGCCATATCATGTCACTATTTGATTGCATGTGATGTTTATCATGTTTATGCATCTTATTTCCTTAGAACGATGGTAGTAAATAAGATGATCCCTTACAACAATTTCAAGAAGTGTTCTCCCCTAACTGTGATTTGTCACTCCGTGTAAACGGAGAGGTACCATGACGCAAGCCATGATGACCGGGATAGGCGGGGGCCAATGGGCGCAGAGATGGCATTTTCCTCTTTGGTGTTAAGCAGGCAAGGACGAGCGTGGGTTCCCGAGGAATCTGGTGAAGGTTTCCATTCCGGTGCAATGGGACCAAGACCGCCAGGACAACAGGATGGATGTCATCACCGAGCCCACCGCCGCGTCATGACCAGAAGCTTTGTAGGCGAAGACTACCTTTCGTCAAGATAATATGTGCTACATGTCCCCTTTCAAATTGGCCACTTTGGGATCCCTTCCCGCCTACGTTCTGGGGGAAGAGGACTGAGGCCACTATAAATATTGGTTAGCCAACACCGTGGTGGGGATCGGACCCCAGTCGACTCGTTCCATCACCCCTGAACCTCGCACACGCCCTAGAATTCAAACCTTTCTTGGGTCTGTGGAGCCCTGAATCCGATAGGTAGCGGCTCCAGCAAGGTGGAGGATGGGGTGGCGGATGGAGGAGGCTTGCCGGAGTAGGGAGGTTGTTGTGGCACCAACGGTTTGTGAATGGGGAAATGGAGTGGGCGGAGGGATCTCAAACTTTGGGATGCGCTTGTTTGAAATGTGGGAAAGTTACGAACTTGGCCCAGGTTTAAAATTTCAGGCATCTCATCGGTTGGGCATAGGACGGTAATCTTGCATCTCCCCAATATTTGCCGGTAGCGATCTCAGGGGACGATAGGGTGTTTTGCCGCCCACGGTTGGCGCCCACGATGCATGAACAGGGCTGACAGGTAGGGCGGTTGTGTCACAGTTGAGGGAAGTTACACATCTGGCCCTATTTAAAATATTTGGCTACAACAATTTTGGATGAGGAGAGTTTGTTTTGCTGCCCATCGTGTATAAATGGGGAAATGGAGGGAGAGACACATGTCTTTCAGACGAGCTTGAAGCAAATTTGTTTTGCCGGCGCCCACCATGTTTGAATGGGCTCAGAGGCGGTCGTGTCACGTATGATTGAAGTTACTAGTCTACCCCTATTGACGACAGTGGAAATCGAGTCGATTAGGATGTGAAGTATTAGGGGTACACAGTAATTTCCAACTCGCAAACACTTGCTTTGGGCAGCCGACAAATGATAGTGGGTGTTTTGCCGCTTCGTTTAAAATTTTAGAGAATTAGCATTCACGTTTACCCTGGGCCCTGGCAACTAAATTCAAATCCAATTTTTATTCAATTACAAATATCCATACATCATTCTATGTTTTGTTATTTATTTCTTCAAAACCAGGACAAAGATTTATTCATCCTTTATATATGAATATGATTTAGAAATGTCGTGATCTTCGAATTCAATAGGTTGGATACACTGAGTCAAATAGTTATTTCATCCAATACAATATGCTCACAAAAATAAGTTCACCTTATGTCAATCATACAAGTATTGAGGATAACCTCGCCTAAAAAATTCAGATCATTACAACACATGCACAACATAGCGGGTCTTACAACATAATCCATTCAGACACATGACACAACATGCAAGTATATTAATCTAATGGCAATTTCAACTGGTATCAAAAGAAGAACTGGGATTACCTTGGGCTTCAGATAGCAGAAGCAGCAGGACCTCCTCCATCTTCAAATGCAACATTCTTAGTTCCTCCAATTCTTGGGTTGCTTGCATAATGCGTGTAGCTAATCGCATAATTTCCAGCCTCAAGATCAAGATTACCTCATTCATGGCAGCCGCAGCATCTCTTTCTGCCTCTAGTACAACCTCAAGAACTATAATATATGTGCTCAGACTGCTCTCCAGCGGTGTTGCCTGTAAACTGCTACCATCTGTTAACATGAATGGCGCACTGCTTCCACAAAAAGATTTTGTGGTTGTAAATTGTGTCCTAGTGTGAACTGGATCCTGAAAGGTTTCCGCTGAACATAAGTAAGAGATAGTTTCCGCATGACCAGGCAGTAAGCTTACATGGTAAACAACGTACGAATTATTGCCGAGAATGGCAAGCTATATTTAAATGGTTTGGAGCAGCATCAGCAGAAAAAAATTAAAATGGTAAGATGAAACTAGGTATGTAAGTGGCAAATAAATGGCATCTGCCAGTCCCATCTAGTTAGTTTTTGCTAGCTCTCTACTTCATTTTCCTCAAAAAACAAAAACTGTTTTGAACTATCATAGCGTTAGTGGACTTTAATTGGGATTAAACGGGACCTAGTTGACATCCTGTAACATCCCAATTTTCAATTTGGATGTTTACAATAGATCATTCATATGCGTCCATGATTTATGCATTTTTGCCCCATTTGTTTTATTTGATTTTTGATCCAAGGAACTTGAGCAACTCAAGGACCAAAAGAGAGAGTTGGAAGTTTCCCTAAAACCAATTTTGAAATTTTCGAAGTAGGGAATTCGGATCAAATTTGGTTTCACCAAAAAGTCATTTCCATTATATCAAAAATAAAATAAAGAGAGAAGATAAAATGACTTCTTCAAAATCAGAAGGAAATTATTGGAAATTGAATTTGAAATCAAAATATATTTATTGGGATTTATTAGCAAATTTATTTTGATGCACATTTTATTAGCATAGCAAAAAGTTTATTTCTGAAAACTTGCATTTTAGGCGAGATAAAATTTCACAACGTCATATATAAGACCATATATCTATGTGAATTTTTTTGGGGTTTTAGGAGTTAATTTATTATATTTGTATGCCCTAAATTGCTTCTGTAAAAAACGTTTTTTATATAAAAAAACACCTGCGCCCACCTCAGCCGGCCCATGCAGCAGGACAGGCCATGCGCAGCTGAAGTGAGCGCAGGCAGCGAGGGCAGCAAGGCCGAGTGTTCCTCGAGCGTTAAAAAAAGAGCCAGTGAGGCCCAGCCTTCCTCATGGTCGTCTTCCACCTCAGGATCATGTGCACATACTACAGAACCAAACTCCATGGACACGTGTACCTGTTCCTCCCCTCCTGTCCCATTCCCCGCACCCACTGACCTTCTAAATCGGTCCCACTTGCCTTCCCCAACCTTTTCCCTTCGCTAGTGCGCCATCAATCAAGGCATAGTGGCCATTACAAAGAAACTGAACAGCCACCATTATACTCCATCATCTGCTCGAATTCGGACCTCCCGAGCCCTATAAAAAGCACCCCGCGAGCCCCTCTCAACCCTCGTCCGAAGACCTCTCCTTTGGGAGCTTTTCCCCCTCCCTAACCTCGCCAATTGCTCGCCGGAGTTCGTGGATTCCGGCGGCTTCTCCACCATGCCAGGAGGCGATACCGACCCCACGGTACTGTTCCTCGGATCCGCCTCATGTTGCTCTTCACCGTCCCGCACACGTCCTTCGCCGAAGCACACCGGAGTTGCCTTCTTCTTCGTCGCCGGCGACAAGTATGGTGAGCACCCAGCCAGCCAATCAGAGAGCGCCACTTGGCATCTGGCCGTTTTTTTTCTCTTTTTCCAGTATTTTTCCAATCTCAGATTCTCTATCAATTCTTGTTTCTAGTATATCTTTTAGTATATAGACCTGATTTAGTTGATTCTTTTTCCTACTAGTGCATAAAAATATCCTCTATCCAGAGAACCAAACGAAAAATATTTTTGAAAGTTTTAAAATTTGAATTCAAATAGATCTGAATTCAAACTTTGGTCGGCTGTAACTCCGTTTTAGGTGATTCTTTTTGCAAATCAAAGCTCGTAATGTGTACTTTCTATTAGACCCAAACACACATATTTTTGCTACTGTAAAAATTACGTTCTATACAGAAACTTTATTTGGTTGTTTTTGAAGTTTTCCGAAGTCTTTCATTTTTTTATTTTTGGATCTTTCCTTGTATGCTTATATATGTTATTGCTTGCTTATGCTAGATCATACGGAGTGCGAAGCTTGCTACTACTAATCTTTAGAGTTCAACGATCGTCAGCAATGCAAGTTCACCCTTTGATCATACTTTTCAATACCCAGGTTTTACTATGCATTAGTTTCACCCTCAAAGATTGCATGATTATGATTGGGAACATGTGGTTATGCTATGTAGTTCATGTGGTAGGAACCTATGACCGTTGATCACCCCGGGAATATTCGTTATGTCATATATTGCTTAGCCATGCTCGTAGATGGGGATTGGTATGTGTGGTCCATGCAAGTTGCGAGAGTTAATAATTTTGGGATAACATAAGGTGACAACTTCAATACACATCTCGGTGGATTGTTTGGGGCACCTGGAGTAACCAGTGCTTGCCCAAGGGGAATCCCGGAGTACCCGTGTGATTACCCTAGGTCCGCTACCCAGGCTCAAAGGGATCATAAGATATTTCATGCTTAGAAACTTCCGAGTGCAGCCACAAGCCATTATGGGCTCTGGCATACACTACAAAAAAAAGACACATCCGTGACATTTTGGGCCGAACGATTTTTTTTTCTGTCATACATATGACACTTCTATGACGATAATTGTGACAAAACCCGTTATCATCATAGATGTGTTGGGCTCCTACTTCCACGACAAAAAATCATGACAGAAAATGGGCTTTTTGTCTTGGGCGGGCTGGAGACGCAGCTGCATGACATTCTTTGGGCCGTCCATAGCGAGGGGGAGGAAAATTTCGGGGAGTTGCCAGTTACGGTGGGAGGTCGGGGGCCGAGTGATGCGCGTTTCTGTCGTACACGTACGCGCGTGTGTGCGAGGCGTTGGCTCTAACTGAACCAGAGCGAGGCGTTGGGCTCTAACTGAACCCGAGCGATTGCACTGCAGGCTACGCGTTACTGAACCCGAGCGATCGATCGATGGCTGTTGACTGAACCCGATGGAGCGATTCCTTAGCTACTGCTGCTAACTGAAGCCGATCGATTGGATGAACAGTG
>NC_041391.1:546327458-546354247 GCF_002162155.2 Triticum dicoccoides
GGACCCCCGTTTCGACCGTAGGAGGTCTGTTTCGTCCGTTTTGCGGTACGCCACACCCCTCCCAATCAACAGGACCCCCGTTTCGACCGTAGGAGGTCCGTTTCCACCGTTTTGCGGCACGCCACACCCCTCCCGATCAACAGGACCCCGTTCCGAACGTGGCCGGTCGAACACAAGGCCGTTTCCTCCGTTCTGCTGTACGCCAGGCCTCGTTTCCATCGCCTGTTCCGTCCAAGCCGGTTGGCTCCCACGCGTTCTGTTGCCTACCGATGAACATGACGCATTCCATTGCCTCCCCATGAACACGACGCATTCCATTGCCTCCCCATGAACACGACGCATTCCGTTGCCTCCCCATGAACACGAGCCCTTGTCGTACGTATGCGCGACTAGGCGTTCGAGACCCCACTCGTATGTACACATACGTGGCCGTATTTTCTTTCTTGCATCCTGGCCGCTGTACATACGTGTACATGCTACGTGCGCGCCTCTACTGCGACACGTGCGCGCCTCTACTACGACACGTGCGCGCCTCTACATCGACCAGTATGTATGTACACGTTCGCGACCAGGATGACAATGCTACGTACGCTTCAACCAGGTGGGTCCCGACTGTCTGGCACTTCCTTGCCTGCGAAGATGTAGCTGGTGGGTCCCAGCTGTCAGGGGGCGAATCGTTTTGGTTTTTTTTGCTCGGACGCACTTCCTTGCGTGCGAAGGTGTAGCTGCTGGGTCCCAGCAGTCAGGGGGGCGAATCGTTTTTTTTCGGGAAGCACTTCCTTGCATGCGGAGGTGTAGCTACTGGGTCCCAGCAGTCAGGGGGGCGAATCGTTTTTTTTGCCCGGACGCACTTCCTTGCGTGCGAAGGTGTAGCTGGTGGGTCCCAGTAGTCAGGGGGTGAATTGTTTTTTTGGAAGCACTTCCTTGCGTCCGAAGATGTAGCTGGTGGGTCCCAACAGTCAGGGGGGGCGAATCATTTTTTTTGACGCACTTCCTTGCGTGCGAAGATGTAGCTCGTGGGTCCTAGCAGTCAGGAGGCGAATCATTTTTCACGAAATACGGTGGCCCGTCTGGTGGGTCTCCGTTGTCAGGTGGAGGAATAATTATTTTGCACGTAATAAGGAGGCACTTCCTTGCGGCTGCCGTGGACCTAGCTGTCAGCCTCTCCACGTACAGTCCACGTCCGATGGAAGTCGTTCCTTGACCACGTTGACCAGGCCGCGCCGAGAGCACCATGGCGGTGGACGATGGCGAGGCCTAGGAAGGGGATGACGCGGAGCTGGGGAAGACGCGGCAGTGGATGCACACGCGGAGAGGAGTACGAGGATTCACTGGTTCGGCTGCGCAGCCGTCGCCGCAGAATAACAGGGGGTGTGGGTGAGTGGAGGGATGGCTTGGCCAGCGGTGGGAGTAGTAGGGGGCGGTGAGGCCTCCGCGGTAGCACAGCCGGCCACGGGAGGCAGGAGCAGGCGGCACGACCGGCGCTGCTTTGGGCCGCTAGAGCAACAAGACAAGAGGTTGAAGAAGCACGACGACCGTTGGATGGACATCGTACAGTCACTGCAGCTAGAATCATTTATATTGACTAAGTTGACAAAGCCCTTGGTACATCAACTTAGTAGGCCCACAGGTCAGCTTTCGAAACGATGTACCCCAGATGTTAGGGGGAGGAATCTTTTTTGGGCGGGTGAAGCTAGAATTTCCGAGATTGAAGAAGAAGCACGGCATCCGTTGGATGGACATCCAACGGCCAGTACTGCTAGAACCGTGTGTTGACTATAAGTTGATAAAGCCTTGCATACGTGTCAACTCTATTTTTTTAGGGGACACGTCAACTTAGTAAGGCCAGAAGTGTGTGGCAGAGAATTTATAGCCCATTTGAGATTTGTAAGAATGTGTAGCCCATTTTTGAATTCTATCGGAATTTACTATAGCCCATTTACAGTTTGTTAAAAGTACAGCCCATTTCAACCAACCGTTCAAAACAGAATTCAATAAAATTTCCCACATTTTGATGGGATCTGAATATTTTTATCCCGAAATTTCTAGTCAGATTAAATACAATTTCAATATAAATTTATATTATGTAAAAATCCAACGAAACATTGCACTCGCAACAATTAATGAAATAAAAAATTTCAATATTCGAAAAATAATATTTTATAAAGAATTCACTGTTTGGTGCATTTTTTTATAGTTACTACCCAGTTTTTATAATTACATCCCATTTATTATTTCTTAAAGCCCATTTTCTTGTTAAGCCTAATGCATCCCTCCTACGAAACATTTGCAGCCCAGTGGGGCGGAGAATAACAACTTGACCTTGCCTGGGTATTCCTAAAAAAAGGTATAGCTGGGCTACCATTTTCAGCTTGAAAAAAATTAATATCTGGGCTGGATATCTGGCCTGGGCTAGATGGGCCACAACTTACCCAATTAATACTTGCAGCAATGTTTTCGTTGTTGTTCAGAGGAGAAAAATTAATATCTGGGGTAAACATCGAAAAACTCTGCAGTGCTCACACCTCAAAAACACAAATACTGCTTGAGCTGCTTGGTCCCAGCTGTCGGCCGCTTCTTGTGCAATTCTCTCGTTTATTGACTACTCCCTCCTTTCCGGTTTATAATGCTCAATTCAAAAATATCACCAATCAAGGTAGATGGCGAGTGGTGGAATACTTTTTTTAGTTTTGCAAAAGCACCTAATTAATGCTCTTGTTATCCTCAAAAAAATATGTTTATCAATGCATTAATTGCAATGCATGCATGCATAAAGTACATGCATTGGTCAGTTTTCTCTTAATACTTGCATGCAATGATTTAATGCACCTTGAAATCTGAACATGTGATGGAAAACAACCAAATTGAGCCTTATAAAATGGAAAAACTAAAATTTTGAGATAAGCCCTATAAACCGGAAAGGAAGGAGTACATAGGTTGACAATGGTGTGGGACCGTGATGTCAGGAAACCAGGAGAAATCAAAATAAATTATAGTTATATATATATATATATATAATAAGGAGGCACTTGTGTACGTGAGGCTATGGACCTGGTGGGTCCCCATTGTCATCCTATCCAAGTAAAGTCATCTCCTCGCCCGCGCGCGCTTTCCGCCCGGAACAGTCAGCGCCGGCCGCCCCGCTTCCCGGTGCAGGTCATTGCTCCGCCTTCAAACGACACAAGTGCCATCCGTCCGTCCATCTGCCGCACACATTAATTATATGCGTTTGCTGAGGCGGCTACTCCGGTGCCACATGTCCGTCCCTCCGCCCGCCCACCATTGCTATATAAACTGCTGCACCGGCCATAGCCGCAGTCATCCGCATCTGTTCCCTTTCTCCTGTCCACACCACTACTGCCCACCATGGCTTCCTCGCGCTCCAGCGCTCTTCGGGACGGGCGGACGACGGACCACAAGGAGATGGCAGCCATTGCTGCCGACCGGCAGGCAACCGGAGGACGACGACGTCCCAATGGAGAACATGGTAGTCTACGATCCGGCGCCAACCCCTCCTCCACGCCATCCTCGCCGGTGCATTGCAACATGACCATCGGCAAGGCCCGTGCCTAATATAAGGACAGGGTGAGGCAGATGCATGAGGAGCAGTTCCGGGAGGCGCAGGCCGACGCTGCCTACAACCACCATCTCCTCCAGGAGCACCTGCAGGCGGAGGAGCAGATCACCACGGAGCGGGCGGAGCAGGAGGCGCTGCTCGACTCGTACCGCTTCGCTCGCAAGGGCCGCCTCGAGCGCTGGTGGTACCGCATGCGGGTGGCGGAGGCTGCGGCGCCTACAAAGAGGCTAGCACAGAGGGCGATGAAGCGGGCGAGGCGCTGTTTGGCAAGACCGAGGACGAGGAAGAGGACAATGCCGGCTCCGACGAGTCCCCGCTCCGCTGGCGTCGATGACGCCCTGCTCCACCGAGGCCCCGTGGCGCCAACAACTAGGCCGCGCGACACAGAAAATGAGGAAGAGTAGAACAGGGTAGGTCGCCGCCGCTCGGGTCCAAGTAAGGCCACCGCTGCTACCCTCCGGTTGAAGCCAAGCTAGGCGGGTTGACCATTGACAGCCGGTTAGCTTCTTGGCGGCGACGTGGAGTCGGAGAGCTGCGCTAGAGAAGAACGCTGCTTCTACTTAACTGCTGGTGCACCTGTCAGTTATGCAACTTCACCTGCGGTTAAGTCATTGAAGCTTTTGTTCGGCTCAGCGGGACGCAGGTGGGTAATTTCAGTTAATTAATTATACCTCCAGCGCACCCCTTTTTAGTTTTTTTTAGAAAAGGAGGATGACCCCCGGCCTCTGCATCTGGGAGATGCATGCGGCCACAAACACCCCTTTTTAGTTGAAGAATGTATGAAATGTAATGAAATCTGGCATGTTTATATGAAATCCGACCGTGTATGAATGAATTTATTTCGGTTAGTTCGAATTCCTGTATCACTGGCATTGGATGAACATGCAAAACCATATGTACGAGCATTATTCCCAAGATGATCACTACGTTTGCAGCATTTTCACATGTACTACCTCCGGTCCTTTCTAGTCTGCATACAAGTTTTGTTTGCAGTCAAAGTATCTCTACTTTGACCAATCTTATACAAAAAAGTATGCACTTTCACAATGTGCGAAGTAAAAAGGAACAGAAGGAGTACAAAGAGTTTGAGCAGCTTTTTAGCGTTTCTATACATTGCAATCAAACACACAGGCCTGACAATTCATAGAGAACATTCAAAACAATCGATGATTATGCATCTCAGTGACTCACATGTCAGAAGCAATATTTACTTCACAACTAAAGAATAAATAAAAAATTGATCGACGCTGCTGATAGCAAAGGGCGTCCCATTTGAAAATATCAAACGCATATCTTGCTAAAATCAATGAGCAAAATTTGACAAGGTTGTCCCATTACAAAATATCAAATGCCTACGATTGTGGAATGGGCAGGGTTTTCCATCAGTTCGGACATTGACATGGAACCTCGTTCTAAATAAATCAGCTGTTCTTTTTGTGCAGTTCCACCAAAATCAACCAAATTCGTGCGTAGTTTGTATGATTTCGCCCTTATATGTTGCAACGCCTTGAACTTATGGGAACCTCCTTTCTTGTGGTGGAAATGAATGATTCGATGTATTCATGAACATTTTGTGCAGTTCCCGTTGAAATCAAGCTGAGAACCCCTGTTTGCACAAATACAAAAAAGTGATTAGTATAAAGCAAACTGTACTATGAATTTACAGTTTCAACAGGCACATACATGGTCCATCTAGAGCACACTTTTAGAAAAAATGGAACTCGCTAGAAAGAATCCTAGAACAACATTGTACTCGCGCATCACAGCAAAAAATGGAGATTTATCAGTCCTTCTGAGCTGAAGTTAGTTTGGTCTTGTGGGGAGTAATGTAACCATCCTTCAACTGCTCCTTCTGATGAGAAGATAGACAGTGCTTCTTCATCCTGGCATAATCGGAACTAGTCACTTCACGTACTCCATATTCTTCTTCAGAGGAAGATGATCCCTGTTTGCTCGAAAAAAAGGGAAGGAAATATTTAAAGCAGCACAGATGAAGCACTTCTCAAGGACAATACCACTTTTCCATGACATTATCTAAACAGTAGCACAACACCAATAGAGATGACAAAGCTCAATCATATGGATGAAATCATTGGGCGAGTACCAACATTTCTCACGAGGCTGATTGTGTAGAGCATACAGATGAAGCACTTCTCCGGAACCATCTGTTGCTATCTACGGGGGTGGCCATGCTTACTATATACTCTTCGATTAGTTTAACGTTTCCAACACCTTCTTGTGTAGTTCCACTAAAATATATGGTATCTTCAAAGAAGATCCCTGTTTGCACAAGTAGAGATACTTACGTATGGCATCAAATCAGTGGCAAAACAATTGCTCGTTCCAGCCATAGCAATAAATTAAGATGCAAAACTATATCATTACTTGTGTCATCACAGTTCCAGTGCTTCATTATAGCACCGGGAGTTGATTTTTGTTTTTCTTCCGCTTGTTCTTCCCCTTCATCACTTGGTTCAATAACAGACAAGGTTCGCCTTCAATGTAACATTTGGCATGTCAATTAGGGAGCACAAGTATAGTACTAAACTTAATTTTCTGATGAAAGTGGAAAAATACAGGCCAGCTGTTGTGAAATATCCTTATCTTACCTCAATGGGATATTACGGTGCACATACAGATTGGAAGTCTTGTCTCCATTTGTGTAGTTCACTAAAATCAAGCAACATTATCGTACAAGTAGCACAACATATGAAAGCACACTGCAGAATCATGTGAAAGAAGGCTAGTACTGACCTCTCATGATGCGGAATTCAAACAACTCACAAGAAGAAGTTCTGAACAAAATTCACCTTAATGGATAGGAAGTAAGATCTCCTCTTGTGCAGTTCCACTAAGATCAAGATCAAGCAACGTTGTCGGTGTGACATTTTGGTTGAACTGCATAAAACACTCTTAAAACAAAAGTGTATTGTGCAGTGCAACAAAAGGTCACAATGGCAACGAGGTGAAGTAGATAACCCTGTTTACACAGAGGTGCAAAGGAAACAATTAGTGGTCAATAACGGTGGATGACACAGAAGCCAACAAAAAGAAGCATCTACCTTATCTAAATGGGAAAGAAAGCAAGACCGTAGCATTTCTCAAACGGTGGCATTTATTAATATTAACATAGAGATTATATTAACAATAAAATTCGTTAAACATGTAATTTGCTTTTAACTATGGCATTGCATCAATTTTCTAGCGGCATTATTAGAGGGTGTTTGTTTACAGGGACATTTTGGTGTAGGGACTAAAAAAACTCTATGTCAGTCACATCTAAACCAAACAGGAGGGACTTTTAGGGACTAAAAGTGGGCATTTGGGACTAAAGAAAGAAGACCCCGAGGGAGTCTTTTTGGGACCTTTTCCAACAGTTGCCCCTGCCATGCATCGCACCTTGTTTCTATTAGTTCATTACTAGGGTTAACATGGTCTTTTATCATGTCATTTAATAACCTCTAGTCCATGTTTAGTCCCTGTAACCAAGCAGGTAGGGACTAGGGAGTTTTTAACCAAACAGGGCCTTAGATTAACAACAGCTAATGAGTTGCACGAGACAGTGGACGCACCAGCACCATGTGCATCTACTGATGTACTGTGGTCATGCACAGTCTGTTGCAACAAAGAACAAACAACCAAGGAGCATATTTGTGTTGGTCCCAGTTTTGTTATCTTTAGACACCTTTCCCTATGTGAGCGCAGCAAATCTAGTCCTGCTCAAACTCTACAGCCTTGTCCATTCCTTTCCTTTTTGAACTCGTACTTTCGTCCCTTCCTTTCCTCTTTGAACAACGTCTTAGATTTATGCGATACAACTTTTCCCACTACTTTTCCCCATTCCTTTCCTCTTTGAACCACGTCCTAGATTCATGCTATACAACTTTCCCCCTTCATTTCCTCTTTGAACCACGTCCTAGATTCATGCTATATACAACTTTTCCCACTACATTCCCCCACTCCTTTCCTCTTTGAACCATGTCCTAGATTCATGGTATACATGCAGCTAGAGTAGTGCATGTGGAGTAAGTAAAATATACCTTAAGGTTCTTGGGGCATGGTTCGGTGGGCGACGCAACGACATCGAAGAAGAAGGGGTCGGAGGCCCTCCCGCGCCGCCGCTGGGTGGAAAGTGATCAACTCCGCCGGTAGTGGATTCCCTCCCTCGCCGACGGCGACAGCCTTAAGCCTCCTTCCCTTCCCAGCGGACGGATCCTGCCGGCTCTTTGAGCAGCAGTGAGGGGAGAGAGAGAGAGGCCAACGAAGTCTTGTTTAGACCTGGAGAGGGCGAGAGAGTGTGAAGAGAGCAACTACAAGAGCTAACACTCCAGCGGGAGAGGGCGAGAGAGTGTGAAGAGAGCAACTACAAGCGTTGAGGCTCCAGCGTGTATATATATACTGGAGAGAGAGTGTGAAGCGTGCAAACCCTAGAAAACATTTTAACCAGTCAAAGAATCCTCCTGGCAAAAATTATGCTGAAGTGTAGTTATCGAACCCGAGACCTCAAGTTTGATGAGCGAACAGACTAACCAGCTACACAACCCTCCCGTTATGTTCAACGAGAGGAAAATAACCTTTTATACATTCCTGTATTCGTGTGGCAGGCATGCCGTGTTTTTTTGTGTGTGTGGGAGTCATTAGGATTTCAATCATAATCGTGTCATGTGGCTTTGGTGGTAAGACTATCCACAGTGGTGCAAAAATAATGCAGCCTTAGTCACCTTACCTCTCTCCACGTAGTACGTTGGGTCCCACCAGTCAGAGGGTGAAACAAACAAATTAATAAGAAAAATTAAAAGCGCCAGCGGTGTATCTTACTACCTCACACATCTCGCTACTGCTCGGGAACACTGTCCAATTGATCCCTCTGTTCGCTCACGTACTATTTTAAGTGAATCCTTATTATAACATGCACACAAATTATGGGCACTTGTATTCGACTTAAGTCAGTGTGCCACCGTATCTCATATACTTACTACTCCCTCCGTCTAGGTGTAACAAGTCATGTTAGAAGGTGCAACGGGACCAAGGTGCGTGCGTGTGCGTGTGTGTGTTTAACAGTATGTGTGTGTTAGAGTGTGCGACAGATCGACCTACTCCTACAGAGAGATGGTGTGTAGTGTACGATTTTAGCCGCGAGAGTCGGTGCATCCTCTCATTTCCAGGCGTGTTCGGTAGGGACATGCGGACAGCTGCCACGCCCGCTCCTGACCAGCCTGGCCCACCCAAAGCCCCTCCATCGCCCGCGAGCACTTCCCGCCCGAAACGGTTAGCGTTGATCCAAGGAATCGATGCCGCATTCATGCCCGGGCAGAGCGGACGCGACCTCTCACTGGCGCAAGAGTGATGGTTGCTTCGTCCGTCCAACTTACTGCTGGGTCTATGTGATTTGACGGCTCATTGGTCTTTATTACTGAGGTGGTAGGACTGCTGGATGTCCCACGCTTTTGGCGAAAGGAGGTACTAGTAGATTACAATCTTCTCCATTCTTACAGCGGAGGAGTGCAAGAGCAGTGAAAACACGCGGGCTCAGTAATTACATGGTCCGCCTCACACTATCACAATGTGACACCTAACTCTTTACATAGTACTCCCTCCGTTCCTAAATATTACTAGATGAGTCCCCGCGCGTTGCCGCGGAACAGCAGTATATCTCTCTGCGCAAAATTATCGATTTCATAGAACTAAAAATAATCTATAACCTAATGACAAAGTGGTAGCCAAACTAAATAAATTCCCATCATCATTTAGATCATCCCACGTCAGGAAAAAAGATCAGCTAACTCCTACTGCATAAGGCTGGTCATAGTGGGAGTAACTTAGCAAGTAACATAGCGCATTTCAAGATAGGTTTGCTTGTGTGGCATAGAGTTAATGAGGAAAGAGGTGTTTGGAGTAACATAATGTCAGGACCCCGACTCGATGTCACATCGATCTAGCCGGTAACACCTCATATCACTTTGCGGCCTCACGCACGGTATCCCCACGGGTGTCGCCTTACCTTTGCCCGGGACCGTTTGCGCCTTTTGGCTCACATATATGATAGTGTCGCTAGCATCCATATGATAAAGAGCCCGGGCTGACATGACTAGTCGTAAACCCAAAGTGGCACAGACTTACAGGGACAGGCATCCATGACCCAGCTTCGAACGTGTCGGTCATCAGCAAGTGGGTCCGGGCTGTAGCACTGGGCTAGCAGGACTCCGGTAAACCGGGCTGTAGCGGGCTAACAGGACTCCGGTACTCAAAGCGTGACATTTCCCCGAAGGGACAGACACAGGAACGAAGAAGGACACATGCTGGCCAGCCTAAGTGTTCCAGAGCAGTAGCAAGCTACCATGGCTCAGCGGTAACACTAGGAGATATTTCCCGGTAAGAGAGGCTACTAAAGATAAACAACTAGATAGTCAGATCCCACACATACCAAGCATTTCAATCATACACACAATATGCTCGATATGTGCAAATACAACGAAGCATCACAACATGACTCTACGACATAAGTACTTTATTTAAGGCTCAGGGAGCCATACATAACATACACAAAGGTACGGGTCTCACGACCCAACATACAAGTCATACAGTCATACAAACCAGCAGCGGAAGTAACTTGTCTGAGTACAGACAACTAGTAAAATAAAAGAGGCTTGGAAAGCCTAGCTATACTACGTGGTCCTTCACAAGCTCAGGGTCACCACCTGGGTCTTTAGCCTACTCGTTGATGTCAACGTCTACGTAGAACCCATCAGAAGGGGTTGCAGCGTCTTCTGTAAAAATGTAGATTATAGCAACATGAGTACAAAGGTACTCAGCAAGACTTACATCAGATCCTACATACATGCATGTTATCAAGAAGGGTTGGCGGAGTTATTGCAGCAAGCCAGCTTTGACTCTTGGCTAGGCTATCCTACGATACTCCAACTTGAAATGGTTTTGCGCACACGAGTCCACTACTCACCAATTCAATACACTACCGAGGATCCGCCTCCGTCTTCCTACGGAAGAGCCATCCTCGGCACTCACACTTATCTTGAGGCTTTTAGTAGTTTCCATTTACTTGTCTATGAACTGTATAGGCAACCAAGTAGTCCTTTACCGCGGACGCGGCTATTCGAATAGATTATGATAACCCTGCAGGGGTGTACTTCTTCATACATGTTTCCACCACTTAGCGTCTGCACACGACATGTGCTCGGCAGACTTCAAGCGAAAGCCGACGTGGGTGTAGACCACGACCTACCTAAACACTTAAGCCTCTAGTCCAGGTTTATCGCCTATTCAGGTTCCATCCGCAGGGAGTCCGGCCGAGGTTTCCCATACGGCCCTGAACGATGTGAATAGGGTTCCCGAGATACCTAACGGGTATTCGGTACACCCGGCCACGTACCTACCGCATCACAGCCCACCCCTACGGTCAGCGCTGTCCACGGCCTCCAGTAGGCTACAAACACCAGAAACTACTTGCAACTCCTGGACAGAGAGCTAGGGTGAATAAGAAGTCGAGCGGGGTCATATTTCAGGGCCCAATGCATGGTAGTAGCTGTATCTTAAATCACACATACAGATCTCAGTGCTTAAGGTCGGCTTCAATGAAACAACCCACCATGTACTCCTACATGGCCTCTCATCGATACCTTTACCAAATCGTGTTCACCACACCACTTTCATTACCGACATAATCATTTCACTCTAGCCATCACCCAGATGAACCAGACGTGACACGACTCTAAGCATAGCAGGCATAGCAAGGTAGGAACAACACATACATATGGCTCAATCAACTCCTACACATGCTAGTGGGTTTCATCTAGTTACTGTGGCAATGACATGTCATGCAGAGGAAATGGGTTCAACTACCGTAGCACACAGCAGTTTGAAACGCGTTGTCTTAATGCAGTAAAAGAGAGCAGGAGCGAGAACATGGGATTGTATCGATATGATCAAATGGTTGGTTGCTTGCCTGATGGTTCGATGCACTGATACGGTTCTTCGTTAGGGTAATCACGGTACTCCTCGGAGGCAGAACCTATCGCAAGGACACCGATACACAACCATCACCAAACAATGTGCAACAATATGATGCATGCATGAAACATGGCAATATGAGTGTGTTGGGCTAATGCAACTAAAACCAGAAGGGTTTGAACAAATTTGAATCAAAGATTCAAATTTCAAACTCAAACATGGCCTTTTAAAGTGCTTTTCCTTGTTCTGTTTAAAACATCAATTTAACTTGTTTGATCATGCATGAAGATAGTACAGATGGATAGATTGGATTTTTCTGATCATTTTTCATATATAATTTGTCCAATTTGGAGTTACAGAATAAAAGTTATGAATTTTTGAAGTTTAAATTATATTCTGGAATTTCCTGATTTAAATTAAATCCAGAAAATCAATTACTGCATCAGCCTGACGTCAGTGTGACGTCAGCAGGTCAACGGAACAGGTCTGGGTCAAACCTGACAGTGGGTCCCGCATGTCAGGGTGATTATTTTAATTAAAATTTAATTAAAACTAATCCTGTTTAATTAACAGGGCTGGGCCCCACCTGTCATTGACTCAGGGGAGTCAACCAGGGCCCACCCGTGGTCAAATTCAAAGCCAGCGACGCCGGCGTTTAGCCGCCGACGAGCCCGACGCGGCGGCGGGAGTGGTTTTGGCCATTTCGGCCACCAAATGGGCCGCGGAGACCACCGGAGTGGAGCTGAGGACAAACCGCAGCTCTTGGCGGAGTCCGTTGGGGTCGGGGTGGCCGGAGTTGGCGCCGGCGACGACTTTGGCGGCCACCGGGGTTCGGTCGAAGATGAACTTGGCGCTAGAGGGGTCGGTGAGGCTCGTGGAGTGGCTAGCTAGGTGCTGCGGGACTCGGTGAGTAAGATGGACACCATCTTGTGGACGGAGTGTGTCCGGAAGCACGTCGGCGACGAGATCCGCGGCGGTGCGGGCGTGTGATCCTCGTGCGGTGGCTACACGGCTCAGGAATGAGAGAGAGAGGGTCGGAGGAGTAGCTAGGCTCACAGCGCTCCCGTAGAGGCCACCGGCGAGGTCGGGGACGAGCTGAGGCGGCGACGGCGTTGAAGGGGATCTCCGGCGACGGTGAGCTCGGGCGAGGTCGGTGCGGTGGTCTCGGGCCGCACGAGCACACGGGGCTCGGCTAGCTCGATGAAGTAGAGGACGGCGGAGCTTCTGGACAGGGTGGCGCGGCGTGGAGACGACGGAGAGCACGGCTACGGCGGTGGTGCGGTGACGGTGGCGTCGGCCATGGCGTGGGAGCGCGAGGGAGAGAAACTGGGGGCGAATGGAGGTGTCCAGGAGGGTCGGGGCGCGACGTGGAGCTCGTCCAGGCCATCAGGGCGGCGAGAGGGGGAGGCAGGGCGGCGTGCAGCTGCGTGGCGAGCTGCGGTGCCGCCGCCGAGCACCTTGGCTGCCTGCCTGGCAAGCCAAGCAGCTCGCTGGAGCGGTGGCCGGGCTGGGCCGGCCAGGTGGGCTGGCTGGTGGGCCTGTGGTGGCGCCAGGTAAGTTTTCCCTTTTCTTTCTGTTTCTGTTCTTTTTTTAATAATTCTGCAACTTTGTTGAATTAAATAAAATACTTAGGCAACTCCTAAAATCACCAAATTAGTCCTGGTCCATAGTTGGATTATTTCCAACATGAAACATTTTAGTTTGGAGATGTTTGAGCATTTAAATATTTTATATAATTTTAAATGCCCAAATTCAAATATTTATGACTTAATTCAAAAACCCTAAGATGGCCTAGGAAAATGTGCACCACTTTTGGCAGAGGTTCTGAACCAAGACAAAAATGATGGGCATTTTAGAAGGGCATTTCAGGTTCATTGAAAAGTTTTTTAGTAAACCCTAGTTGGTTTCAGAGTGGACTGGGGGTTCTGTCATCCCCATTTCAAGTTTCTGATGAAAAAGTAGACATGATGCAACACTCTAATGCATGGCTAACTAGGATGTGACAACTCACCCCCACTCAAAAGAATCTCGTCCCGAGATTTGGGTTCCTCCGGGAAGAAGGCGGGATACTCGAGTCGAAGACGATCCTCCCTTTCCCAGGTTGCTTCATCCTCAGAATGGTGCGACCATTGAACTTTGAGAAACTTGATATTATGACGTCGGGTGGTACGTTCGGCCTGATCGAGGATACGAATGGGGTACTCTCGATAGGTAAGATTATCTTGGAGATCAAGCGTTTCGTGGTCCACTTCACGGATAGGATCCGAGAAGCAACGCCTGAGTTGAGAAACATGGAAGACATCGTGGACTCTGGAGAGATGCGGAGGTAGTTCCAACTGGTAGGCAACTTCTCCTCGTTTGGCGAGAATGCGAAAAGGTCCAATGTAACGAGGAGCCAATTTGCCTTTGATACCGAAACGATGGGTTCCCTTCAGAGGGGTGACCCGAAGATAAGCCTTCTCGTCAACCTCGAAAGTCATAGCCTTACGTTTTCGGTCATATTGACTCTTTTGACGAGATTGGGCTGTTTTCAACTTTTCACGAATGATGCGAACTTGTTCTTCTGCTTCCTGAATCATGTCCGGGCCAAAGAATTGTCTTTCCCCGGTCTCTGACCAGTTAAGGGGTGTTCGACACCGTTGTCCATAGAGAACTTCAAAAGGGGCTTTACCCAAGCTAGATCGATAGCTGTTGTTGTAAGCGAATTCGGCAAATGGAAGGCACTTCTCCCAGTCCATTCCGAATGAGATAACAGAGGCTCGAAGCATGTCTTCTAGAATCTGGTTGACGCATTCCACTTGACCACTCGACTGAGGGTGGAAGGCGGTGCTAAAGAAGAGACGGGTTCCCATAGCATTTTGGAAACTTTCCCAAAATCGAGAGGTGAAAAGACTTCCTCGATCCGAGTTAATTTCCAAAGGAACACCATGGAGAGACACTATTCGGGAGATGTATAAGTCTGCCAGCTGACTAGCGGTTATACTCTCACGAACAGGTAAGAAATGGGCTACTTTGGAAAGACGATCGACCACGACAAAAATAGCATTGTTCCCTCTCTTGGTCCTAGGAAAACCGGTAATGAAATCCATACCAATTTTATCCCATTTCCATTCAGGAATAGCTAAGGGTTGAAGGGTGCCAGCAGGCCGTTGATGCTCTGCTTTTACACGACGACAGACGTCGCAATTAGCAATATACTGAGCAATTTCTCTCTTCATCCTAGTCCACCAGAACCTCTGGCGTAGGTCCTGATACATCTTAGTACTACCGGGATGAATGGTGAGAGGAGATTCATGAGCCTCCTTAAGGATCAACTGCCGTAGATGCTGGTTCTTGGGAACCACTAGACGGTTCTCAAAGTACACAACACCATGATCATTTGTGGAGAAACAACTAGCACCTCCGCTAGCAATGTTCTCCTTGATCTTAGCTATTCCCTTATCTCGCTTCTGGGCAGCAATGATTTGATCCGTAAGAGTAGGTTTCACCACCAAGGTGGAAAGAAATCCTTGAGGAACAATGTGAAGGTTAAGCTTCCAAAATTCCTCATGGAGAAGCGGTTGACTTTGTTGTAACATCAGATTGTTACAATAAGATTTACGACTTAGCGCATCAGCCATGACGTTGGCTTTCCCTGGGGTGTAGGTTATTCCTAAGTCGAAATCTGTGATCAACTCGACCCAACGTCTTTGCCTGAGATTCAAATCCGGTTGGGTGAAGATGTACTTCAGACTTTGGTGATCAGTGAATATTTCGCAACGATTACCGAGGAGGTAATGTCGCCAGGTTTTAAGTGCATAGACTACGGCTGCAAGCTCTAGATCATGAGTAGGATAATTCTCCTCATGTGGGTGCAATTGCCGTGAAGCGTAGGCAATTACGTGTCGATCTTGCATGAGAATGCAACCTAGTCCTTGTCGCGAGGCGTCGCAGTAGATAACAAAGTCCTTGGAGAAGTCTGGCGGTACCAGTACGGGAGCAGAAGTCAGGCGTCTTTTCAGTTCCTGAAAGCTGTGCTCACATTGTGGAGTCCACTCGAACTTCTTATCTTTCTTGAGGAGTTCGGTTAGAGGTTTAGCAACTTTGGAGAAGTTCTTGACAAAGCGACGACAATAGCTCGCTAAGCCCAGAAAGCTCCGAACTTGCTTGACCGATTCAGGTGGAGTCCAATTAAGGACGGCTTGAACTCGCTCAGAGTTAACAGCAATACCTTTACCAGATATTACATGACCCAGATAGGTCACTTCTGGCAACCAGAATTCACATTTAGAAAATTTGGCATAAAGGCGATGCTCTCGAAGTTTCTGCAACACTAGCCTTAGATGTTCGGCATGTTCTTCCTCGTTCTTGGAGTAGATGAGTATATCATCGAGGTAAACTACAACGAATTTATCCAAATACTCCATGAAGATTGAGTTCATTAACCGAGAAAAGGTGGCTGGAGCGTTGGTTAAACCGAAGGACATGACGGTGTACTCGTATTGGCCATAACGAGTAACAAAGGCCGTTTTAGGAATGTCCCCGTTTCTGATTTTGATTTGATGGTAGCCCAACCTCAAATCCATCTTGGAGAAGACTGAGGATCCAGCGAGCTGATCGTACAGGTCGTTGATCCTGGGAAGTGGATATTTGTTCTTGATTGTGACCAAATTGACAGGTCGGTAATCTACAACCATTCGATCCGTACCATCCTTCTTCTTGACGAAAAGGACGGGGCAAGCCCACGGAGATGAGCTAGGTCGGATGAAACCCTTTTTCAAGGACTCATCGAGTTGTTTCTTAAGCTCGGCTAGTTCTAGGGGTGCCATCTTATAAGGTCTTCTAGCAATCGGAACGGTTCCTGGAATGAGGTCTATTACGAACTCAACCTCCCTGTCAGGTGGAACACCTGGCAATTCCTCTGGAAAGACATCCGGGACGTCACGGACTACCGGAACTTCCTCAAGGTCTGGCAAAGGGCTGGCGTTAAGAGAATATAATTGTCGCTTGGCTATTCGGGTCAAGACATTGACTATCTTTCCCGAAGGATGGGTGAGTTGAACAGTCCTAGAGAAGCAATCGATTTGGGC
This sequence comes from Triticum dicoccoides, assembly GCF_002162155.2. Taxonomy (NCBI): domain Eukaryota; kingdom Viridiplantae; phylum Streptophyta; class Magnoliopsida; order Poales; family Poaceae; genus Triticum; species Triticum dicoccoides. Next base: position 546,344,070 of record NC_041391.1, read on the forward strand.
ATGATGAGCCGACATCCAGTCCATGCCCAGAATGATATTAATATCTGAAGATTTAAGGGCTATCAAAGACGCGAGGAAAACAAGTCTGTCGACTTGGATTTCATTTCCATAACTTACCCTAGAGGTCTGCCATCTAGAACCAGGGGTAGAAATTTCCATAGTGGATGGCATGTCACAGAATGCAACGTTATGCAAACGAGCATAACTTTCGGATATAAAAGAATGAGAGGCTCCTGTATCGAAAAGAACAGATGCCGGTGGCAAACAAGAAGCGTACCAAGAACGACGTTGGGATCCTCTTGAGCTTCTTCAGCAGAGATACAGTTGACATGGCCACGTGAAGCGGTGACTGGCTTGGCGTGGAATATTTTTCCTGTCGGCTTGCCACGGCCAACAGCTTTAGCAGATTGATTGGGGTTGGTCTGGGGACACTCACGCATATAGTGACCAGATTCCCCACACTTGAAACAAGTCACGGAACTGGTACGTGGAAGAGCATTGTTAGTTGGACCCCCATAGGGCTTGGCCGGTGCAGACTGTTGAACAGGGCGAGGCGCCTGGAAAGATGGCCTCGGTGTGAACCTGGGTGGCAGGGCGGTGTTGGGTACCCACACGCAGCGCTTCTGAGGACCAGCACCGGATGAGGAACCCATGTCACGGCCATGCTTGCGTGTTGCGTCATAGTCAGTCTAACCAGTTTCAGCACTGATGGCTTTGTTGACAAGTTTCTGAAAAGATGTGCACTCATGCAGACGGAGGTCACGGCGAAGCTCAGGACTAAGGCCCTTACGGAACCTTGCTTGCTTCTTGGCGTCAGTAGAAACTTCCTCGGTTGCATATCGTGCGAGATTACCGAACTCCCTGCTGTAAACATCCACAGAAAGTCGGCCTTGGGTGAAACTGCAAAATTCTTCACGTTTACGGTCCATGGGACCCTCCGGAATGTGATGTTCACGGAAAGCCTCGTTGAATTCAGCCCAAGTAGTGACATGGCCCGCCGGGCGCATAGCTCCATAATTCTCCCACCATAGACTGGCGGGGCCTTCAAGATGATATGCAGCAAAGGTGACCTTGTCAGCCTCCGCTACCAGCGCGGAACGCAGTTTGTGAGAGATACTGCGAAGCCAGTCATCAGCGTCGAGAGGCTCGACGGAGTGGTGGAACGTGGGTGGATGTAATTTGATGAAATCACTGAGTGACACCACGTTAGTCCTCTGATGGTGTGCTGTGTTCTGTTCAATACGCTCCAACAAACGGTTGGTCTCCCGCTTGTTTCTCTCAGCTTCCATCATAACCTCGGCTAGTGAAGGAGGATGAGGCAGATTTGCATCCCTGGCTTCACTGCCTTCGGCCTGCTCTTGAGAAGCAGGATTAGCGCGCGTGTTGGCCATCCTAGGTAAACAAGACAATGATTTAGTCAGGATGATAAAATTCCGACATAGGGTAAAAATGTAAGGAATAACTCGAAATGCAAGATGATCATCCGTATGACATGGTAGATACAGAAACTGCTTCTTTATTCCATCGTCATACACACCATACAGGGTTTAGTACAAGACCAAACAAAGTACTATTACGGTGAAAAGAGGATTGCATCTCATCGGAGGCATTCCAAGCTCCTATACATTATTTTTCTACACCTCCGAAAAGAGTACAAACTAGGTCATATCCCACGAGTCACGCGGGACGATAGACGACACAGCTAGTGCGAACTAGTGATACTACCACTAACTCAGACCGATCCGTAGTAGTCCTCGTAGAAGTCACCTCCATAGCCTGGAAGCTCAACATGATCATCCGGAAACAGACGACCTCGCGGAGCTTGTGGACCATAGGGGCTAGGATGAGGCCTTGGACCAACAGACGGTGGCCTGCGGGGACCGCGAGGTGGGGTGATGCCTCCTACATCACGCCAAACCATCACGTCTGGCAGAGCAGATCTCACAGGATAGAGATCGCGCATATCTGAACATCCAGCTTGCACCGCCGGTGCGAACCGAGTCAATGTGGCCCAATGGTCAGCACGGTTATTGAAGAGCTCTAACCTCACGGCCCGATTTTCACTGTCCTTATCCTCGAGCATCTCAGCAGTGGTGCGAGTCCGTGAATCCTCCTGGGTGGGGTCAGCATAGATAGCCTGGAGATACCCTTGTGCTCCCGGAAGTGATCCTGGCATATACCGGAAATCAGAGTCCCGAAATAGACCAGATCTGACTCGCATAATGGTCATCATAGAGTAGGCGGCGTCCTGCACAGCCATCTCAATAGTAACCCCGAGTCCATAGGAGCAGTGAAGAGGCTCGGTGGATCCAGGATAAGATGGAAATATCCTGACAGTGCAGAGATACTGGCTTTGATTAAAGTCTCGGAATTGCTCTTCGACCGTGTACTCAGGATACCAGCGGTATCCAGCCTCAGTCATTACCCTGACCAACTTGGCAGTATGGCCGGGTACATCTAGGCATCGAGTCAGGCGAACCACTTGATTGAGGTCGCGAGTGGCCATCTGAAAGCACAATCATAATGCAAAGGCATTAGAATTTCTAGCAAAATTTTGGCAGCATAACAGCTGTAAATGCTCAAGAAGGATTTTGAGACATTTGACAAAGGATTTCGTACGCACTCAACATCATCATATCAAAGTTCTGAATCCATTCTAACAACATAATGTGGTAGTAGAACTGAACTAGGCTTGTATCCATCAAACTTATAAGGTACTACTGATTAGTAACACGTGATCCTGATAGAGAGAATAGATCCTAATTCCTTAACCCCCGGTGGAAGAATGGACTGACTCAGATCAGAATGTCATAAGATAAAGGAGTAAAAAGAGCCTTACGTTCCAACCCACAAACAATTCCCCTACATATAACTAAAGAATTTCTAGACTCAACATCGACCAGTTTGGCTTGGAGAACCTACAGGCAGTCCGGCTCTGATGCCAACGCTGTCAGGACCCCGACTCGATGTCACATCGATCTAGCCGGTAACACCTCATATCACTTTGCGGCCTCACGCACGGTATCCCCACGGGTGTCGCCTTACCTTTGCCCGGGACCGTTTGCGCCTTTTGGCTCACATATATGATAGTGTCGCTAGCATCCATATGATAAGGAGCCCGGGCTGACATGACTAGTCGTAAACCTAAAGTGGCACAGACTTACAGGGACAGGCATCCATGACCCAGCTTCGAACGTGTCGGTCATCAGCAAGTGGGTCCGGGCTGTAGCACTGGGCTAGCAGGACTCCGGTAAACCGGGCTGTAGCGGGCTAACAGGACTCCGGTACTCAAAGCGTGACATTTCCCCGAAGGGACAGACACAGGAACGAAGAAGGACACATGCCGGCCAGCCTAAGTGTTCCAGAGCAGTAGCAAGCTACCATGGCTCAGCGGTAACACTAGGAGACATTTCCCGGTAAGAGAGGCTACTAAAGATAAACAACTAGATAGTCAGATCCCACACATACCAAGCATTTCAATCATACACACAATATGCTCGATATGTGCAAATACAACGAAGCATCACAACATGACTCTACGACACAAGTACTTTATTTAAGGCTCAGGGAGCCATACATAACATACACAAAGGTACGGGTCTCACGACCCAACATTCAAGTCATACAGTCATACAAACCAGCAGCGGAAGTAACTTGTCTGAGTACAGACAACTAGTAAAATAAAAGAGGCTTGGAAAGCCTAGCTATACTACGTGGTCCTTCACAAGCTCAGGGTCACCACCTGGGCCTTTAGCCTACTCGTTGATGTCAATGTATACATAGAACCCATCAGAAGGGGTTGCAGCGTCTTCTGTAAAATGTAAATTATAGCAACATGAGTACAAAGGTACTCAGCAAGACTTACATCAGATCCTACATACATGCATATTATCAAGAAGGGTTGGTGGAGTTATTGCAGCAAGCCAGCTTTGACTCTTGGCTAGACTATCCTACGATACTTCAACTTGAAATGGTTTTGCGCACACGAGTCCACTACTCACCAATTCAATACACTACCGAGGATCCGCCTCCGTCTTCCTACGGAAGAGCCATCCTCGGCACTCACACTTATCTTGAGGCTTTTAGTAGTTTCCATTTACTTGTCTATGAACTGTATAGGCAACCAAGTAGTCCTTTACCGCGGACGCGGCTATTCGAATAGATTATGATAACCCTGCAGGGGTGTACTTCTTCATACATGTTTCCACCACTTAGCGTCTGCACACGACATGTGCTCGGCAGACTTCAAGCGAAAGCCGACGTGGGTGTAGACCACGACCTACCTAAACACTTAAGCCTCTAGTCCAGGTTTATCACCTATTCAGGTTCCATCCGCAGGGAGTCCGGCCGAGGTTTCCCATACGGCCCTGAACGATGTGAACAGGGTTCCCGAGATACCTAACGGGTATTCGGTACACCCGGCCACGTACCTACCGCATCACAGCCCACCCCTACGGTCAGCGCTGTCCACGACCTCCAGTAGGCTACAAACACCAGAAACTACTTGCAACTCCTGGACAGAGAGCTAGGGTGAATAAGAAGTCGAGCGGGGTCATATTTCAGGGCCCAATGCATGGTAGTAGCTGTATCTTAAATCACACATACAGATCTCAGTGCTTAAGGTCGGCTTCAATGAAACAACCCACCATGTACTCCTACATGGCCTCTCATCGATACCTTTACCAAATCGTGTTCACCACACCACTTTCATTACCGACATAATCATTTCACTCTAGCCATCACCCAGATGAACCAGACCTGACACGACTCTAAGCATAGCAGGCATAGCAAGGTAGGAACAACACATACATATGGCTCAATCAACTCCTACACATGCTAGTGGGTTTCATCTAGTTACTGTGGCAATGACAGGTCATGCAGAGGAAATGGGTTCAACTACCGTAGCACACAGCAGTTTGAAACGCGTTGTCTTAATGCAGTAAAAGAGAGCAGGAGCAAGAACATGGGATTGTATCGATATGATAAAATGGTTGGTTGCTTGCCTGATGGTTCGATGCACTGATACGGTTCTTCGTTAGGGTAATCACGGTACTCCTCGGAGGCAGAACCTGTCGCAAGGACACCGATACACAACCATCACCAAACAATGTGCAACAATATGATGCATGCATGAAACATGGCAATATGAGTGTGTTGGGCTAATGCAACTAAAACCAGAAGGGTTTGAACAAATTTGAATCAAAGATTCAAATTTCAAACTCAAACATGGCCTTTTAAAGTGCTTTTCCTTGTTCTGTTTAAACATCAATTTAACTTGTTTGATCATGCATGAAGATAGTACAGATGGATAGATTGGATTTTTCTGATCATTTTTCATATATAATTTGTCCAATTTGGAGTTACAGAATAAAAGTTATGAATTTTTGAAGTTTAAATTATATTCTGGAATTTCCTGATTTAAATTAAATCCAGAAAATCAATTACTGCGTCAGCCTGACGTCAGTGTGACGTCAGCAGGTCAACGGAACAGGTCTGGGTCAAACCTGACAGTGGGTCCCGCATGTCACGGTGATTATTTTAATTAAAATTTAATTAAAACTAATCCTGTTTAATTAACAGGGCTGGGCCCCACCTGTCATTGACTCAGGGGAGTCAACCAGGGCCCACCCGTGGTCAAAGTCAAAGCCAGCGACGCCGGCGTTTAGCCGCCGGCGAGCCCGACGCGGCGGCGGGAGTGGTTTTGGCCATTTCGGCCACCAAATGGGCCGCGGAGACCACCGGAGTGGAGCTGAGGACAAACCGCAGCTCTTGGCGGAGTCCGTTGGGGTCGGGGTGGCCGGAGTTGGCGCCGGCGACGACTTTGGCGGCCACCGGGGTTCGGTCGAAGATGAACTTGGCGCTAGAGGGGTCGGTGAGGCTCGTGGAGTGGCTAGCTAGGTGCTGCGGGACTCGGTGAGTAAGATGGACACCATCTTGTGGCCGGAGTGTGGCCGGAAGCACGTCGGCGACGAGATCCGCGGCGGTGCGGGCGTGTGATCCTCGTGCGGTGGCTACACGGCTCAGGAATGAGAGAGAGAGAGGGTCGGAGGAGTAGCTAGGCTCACAGCGCTCCCGTAGAGGCCACCGGCGAGGTCGGGGACGAGCTGAGGCGGCGACGGCGTTGAAGGGGATCTCCGGCGACGGTGAGCTCGGGCGAGGTCGGTGCGGTGGTCTCGGGCCGCACGAGCACACGGGGCTCGGCTAGCTCGATGAAGTAGAGGACGGCGGAGCTTCTGGACAGGGTGGCGCGGCGTGGAGACGACGGAGAGCACGGCTACGGCGGTGGTGCGGCGACGATGGCGTCGGCCATGGCGTGGGAGCGCGAGGGAGAGAAACTGGGGGCGAATGGAGGTGTCCAGGAGGGTCGGGGCGCGACGTGGAGCTCGTCCAGGCCATCAGGGCGGCGAGAGGGGGAGGCAGGGCGGCGTGCAGCTGCGTGGCGAGCTGCGGTGCCGCCGCCGAGCACCTTGGCTGCCTGCCTGGCAAGCCAAGCAGCTCGCTGGAGCGGTGGCCGGGCTGGGCCGGCCAGGTGGGCTGGCTGGTGGGCCTGTGGTGGCGCCAGGTAAGTTTTCCCTTTTCTTTCTGTTTCTGTTCTTTTTTTAATAATTCTGCAACTTTGTTGAATTAAATAAAATACTTAGGCAACTCCTGAAATCACCAAATTACTCCTGGTCCATAGTTGGATTATTTCCAACATGAAACATTTTAGTTTGGAGATGTTTGAGCATTTAAATATTTTATATAATTTTAAATGCCCAAATTCAAATATTTATGACTTAATTCAAAAACCCTAAGATGGCCTAGGAAAATGTGCACCACTTTTGGCAGAGGTTCTGAACCAAGACAAAAATGATGGGCATTTTAGAAGGGCATTTCAGGTTCATTGAAAAGTTTTTTAGTAAACCCTAGTTGGTTTCAGAGGGGACTGGGGGTTCTGTCATCCCCATTTCAAGTTTCTGATGAAAAAGTAGACATGATGCAACACTCTAATGCATGGCTAACTAGGATGTGACACATAATATGTTACTGTAACATAATATGTTACTGTAACATAAGGCAACCCAAAGCAAAATGAGTCTATAATGTAATAAATGTTATCATCTATGATATTGCACTATGAAGGTAGTAACAAAGACTAGTGTCATATGCATGACACTAGTCTAAGTTACTCCCCACTATGACTAGCCTAATGGGATTATATTTTTCTTTTTGACATGTTAATGGGACTTAAAAGCTCACTTACAAGCATGCTACTGGTGCATGCTTGCATGTAGACATGTTGATGTGATTTAAAACCCACTCACATGCATGTGCCATGGTATTTCTGCATGCTTGCATGTGGCTTAGTGCGGAGCCTCTCAACGTCTAGATTAGACGGCTATTATGACTGATTTACTTCATCTAACGGCTACGTCAATTTTGATGATGTGGCTTAAGGAGAGGATAGAGAATTCCTTGTAGTGGGGGCTAGCTATTACTAGTAGAAAAGTATTTGTAGAGATTCCACTAGGTGAACTACATACGGAATAAAATGAATGAATCTACACTTAAAATGCATCTATATACATCCGCATGTGGTACATGGTGAAATCTCTACAAAGACTTATATTTAGGAACGGAGGAAGTACTAGTATAGTACTAGTACGTACTGTAATTTATCAGCGAGATAAATTTGTACAATGCTATGAAGCTTCCATCTCCTGTTACATGTATCTTGCATCCAAGGTTGCCCATTGCAACATTTCATCAAATACAAAGGAGACTAACATGCATGCTATTGCATCTCAATGATTGACAGATCATAGCAAATATTTACTCCCTCCGTTCCAAAATAAGTGTCTCAACTTTGTGCAAACTTTAGTACAAAGTTGTACTACTACTAAAGTTGACACTTATTTTGGAACAGAGGTAGCTAAAGAAATAAAGATCCATGTTGTCCCTAGCCCTTGAACCGTGAACCCTGACCAGACTTCAATTTGTTGGCTACGTTTGAGCTTCCTAATAAATGAAGTTTGCAACCTTTTGACCATCGGATCATTTTGTGCAGTTTCACCAAAATCGAGATGAGCATCCCTGTGGCAAAGAAATTGAAGAAGTGTGATTAGAATAAGATTACTGGGACTAGTTGATGAGACATAAACTCATCACAAATACAGTACATAGAAGCCAATAGAGGTATCAGGTATGTGTGGGGCAAAGAAGTAGAGAAATATCCACAGGGAGTGATGTCGGCAGCTGGAGCAGTGGTGCAAGCCGGCTGTAAAGGGAGTTGTACCTGAGGGACGTAGCTCAACCTTGAGGAGGGCGGCGGGAGGTGGAAACTGCCCACGTCGCGGCAGTGAGCAAGGGACGAAGGCAACCTCACGGACTCTGTGAGAGAGAACGGCGGGGCCCCCTGATTGGGACATGCTGACAGTGGGTTTTCGCCGTCGGCGACGGCCACCGCATCTACACTAAGCATCCACCCCTTCCCCCAGCGGACGTGATCCACCGGGATGTTAGAGATGTGGCCACACTCGTTTTGTGCGAGAGAGTGTGAAGAGAGCAACCCCAGCAAGCAACCGTGTAGGATGGCCCGTCCTGACTATGTATATAGTGGAGCGGTTTCCTTTTCTCTCCATATGAACCTATCATATGGCGTACGTGCCACTAAAGAAAAAAAATTATTTATAAATGACACGGCACCTACTACTCGTTCTCCTATAACCTTGCGCTTGGCATCTCCAAAATATTAACCTTGTGATTGGCTCTTCGCCTCTTCGGGAAGTCGAGCAATAATGGGAGTGCAGTATATATCATTCTGGCTATATGAGACCGAATGAATTGCTGCACCACCACCACGTGGGCGATGGTCGAGGGGCGAGGGAGAGTGATACTCCCTCCATCTAGGTGAGTAAGTAATCTTAGGCTGTGCACCATGACGAAGGAGGAGAGAAAAACGAGAGACATTAATGTCTATTTGCTAATTAATAGTATTGCATGCAATGAACTAACCACTGCATGTCGTGTTTGATAGTCTCAAGTCATTAAAAGCATGCACACCCTCATCTCTTATTGGTTGATATGTCAAGAAACAGGAAACGAGGTAGAAGTTAATGCACCGCGCCTAAGTGTTTTGGGATTATTTGGTTTTCGTAAGATGACTTACACACCTAGACGGAGGGAGTACTACATACGGAGCAAAATGAGTGAATGTACACTCTAAAATACGTCTATATACATCAGTGTTTGGAGTATGTACTAGTAGTTCATATTGAAATCTACTAAAGGACATATATATTCTAAACAATATGATATAATCTCTATAACCAAGGTAGTAGGGACGAGGAGTAAACGGAGGGAGTAGTAAATTTTTCTCCTTGTCCTGCGAGCCACCACGCGCATGGGCGAGGGAGCGGGCGTAAGGCGGAGCAAGCTTCACCTCATCCAGCGAGCCACCGCGCCCGTGGGCGGGGGAGACGGCGTACTAAGCAAGCTTCTCCTCGTTCTGAAAGTTGACGGGACACATCAAAAGTACTCCAGTGTATAGAGCCTTGCCTCTAAGGTAGGCCCCACATGGTTTGCCTCTTTTTTTAATTTAACATAACGCGTCTAGTCGCAATTTGTTTGTTCATCCGTGGTAGACGATCCCCCCTACACCAAGTGGACAACCAGTACACGTGCCAAATTACCACATGGGCTGCCTTTTTCGTATAGAAATGAGCTCCACCGTGTACCCGCGCGGGTGTGGTTGGGAAAGAGACGGGAGTACGTGCACCATGCATGCATCTCTTCTCTTCGTGCACGTCCCCCACCTACGTGTGTGTGTGAGAGAGATACAAACCACGTTCGTAAGTGTTTTTTGTTTTGTGGTGGGGGGTGGGGTGGGGGGTTGATTTCGTGAATTATTTGTGGGAAATGTGTCGATGACATCTCAAACAAAATTTTGCATTCAATGTGTGTGAAATGGAGGCCTATCCATATCATACATAGAGGGTCGGGCAATCCACGAGAAGAGAGGGAGGGGTCATAGCTATCGATAGAGTTGAAGAGAGGATCAAGTGGGTTGGTGCGAGATCGATGAAGAGAGCCATGGAAATTGTGTGTGTGTGCAAGTGAAACATATAGGGCGACTGGCCTAACGGAACGTTAGAGGGCACATGTCAAGTTTGTGTGTGGCAGAGAGACATGACTAGAGC
>NC_041391.1:546354324-546360390 GCF_002162155.2 Triticum dicoccoides
ACGACTCGTATATGTGTTGAGAAGGAGAGACCCAACAATGTCTTGAGGGAGATCGGTCGACATCCATACATAACTGAAGGACGGGAAATATGATGGGACAGAGAGAGAGAGAGAGAGAGGAGAGAGAGAGGGAGGGAGAGGGAGGGAGAGGGGTAGAGTGTTGGATGGGTGATGGAGTTGCTTCTCGGAGATGTTGGGAGCGGCCTACTAGACAAACTGAGGGTGGAATTGCAATGTTATCAATAAGAGTGGGGATGTGTTTCTGTGTGTGCCTGTGCGTGATAGATCTGTCGGGGCGCATCCATGGATGATGAAGGGGAACCATGTGTTTGGTAAGCAAACCTAACTAGATCAGTAGATCAATTGTTGTTTGTCGGAGGAAGGGAGAGACACAACTAGCGAGGTAGATCGATCGATGTGTGGGTAAAAACGAGTTATAAGGACCTAGCTGGCTATATGTATAGCGAGAGATCGTTCGGTGTACGTCCATTTGTTAGAGGCAAATAAGGCCCAGCGAGACGGATAGACAGAGTGAATGGAGCTAGGAGGTGGTGCGAGAGGCCGAACTACTAGCTAGATAGGGGGAGGAATGTGCGGTTGTGAGATCGATGAAAAGAGGGGCGAGAGTTTACACGTGTGTCTGACCATATGAGAGACACGAGGCAAGGACACATAAAGGAGGAGATTGAAGCTGTGTGTGTATGTTGTAGGCAGGCATCACTGGAGAGGTTTATCGATTGGTGTGTGTCGGAAAGGAGTTGTGGAGACTCTGGGAGAACGACCTAAAGAAAAAAATGAATGTGCCCGGTGGATAGAATGCCGAGGGAGGGGGAGGCTGAGGAGGGCGTGTGCATGCACGAGAGAAAGTTAGTGGTAGCTACAAAGGTTAGAGGATTGTGTGGGTGTAAGAGACTAACAAAGATCATAATTTGATATGAAAGCGGATTCATATATTTGAATAGGAGATCATAGTGTTTTAAACATTGCATGCATGAATATAGCAGTGGTACACGTGATGTGCACATGTTATACCATAATGTGATAATGCATGGCATTTGCAACTCATAGCTAAATGCCGAACAATCTAAACCATACTATACATCAAACAATCTCACATTTTATTTGAATTTGTGATAATGTGCGGTGTTTGCAGCTTACAACTAAATATCGAGCAATCTAAACAATATTATATATCGAACATTCTCACATTTTATTTGAATTTGTGCTAATGTGTGGTGTTTGCAACTCACATCTAAATACTTGTAGGCGTAGGGGGCGGGGCACCATACATAATGTGATAAACACATTATACATATGAGACATGGTTTAGATTATGGAGATCTAGCTAGAGCTAGAAATGTAATGTGATTTGAAATCAAAATAAAGTGGATTCAAAAAATCTAGTTCGAGTTCATATAGTACACATAGTTCATATGTAATTAACTCGAGACTAATCATGTGGTGTGCTGTGAAGATAATACACAAACGATGGATTAACTTGACAATAATGATGATTGTAGATCTTATTAAAACAGAGAAACGAATTCAAATGCTTTGACTTCACAACAATCATTACTGTAGATCTTATTCAAATTTAGTTCATATTGAAGCGGTAGTATATACGTTTGGAATGCACTAAAACGATCATTTGAGTAGTAGGTTGCATGCATTATACACGTAGCGAAATATTTTAATTGAACATAACATGAATTCAAAGTTTTGAATGACATTTTTAGTGCGCATTGATTTGGTACAGTACACGTTAGGCTTGTCCGGAAATTTCAACCCGCGCCTTGTTAGCCCAAAATATTTAAGATATATCTTTGTCTAGTTGTACTCCGACAACTCCCTCCATCTCAACCCGCGCCTTGCTATTCCGAAATTACAATGCGCGGGAAAACTCCCACCTCCTGTGAAATCCCGACACGCGAAATTCCCACATTTCGGACAAGCGCGTCTCTAAGCCATGGTTCCCCACTGCCATCCCATCCGCCAACCCATTCATACACCAAGGCCGTGAAAACCTGTGACGAAACCCCACACCCTGCTCCGTCCGCCACCCAGCCGGAGCCTCTTCCCCGACGACGTCGTCCACAGCAACACCTCGACGTCCCTCATAAACCATACCGGATGAGGATCCGTCGTCGATCTCATCGTCCCGCCGGTTCAGCCATCCCGTCCTCCACCTCCAAGGAGCTGCCCCGATGTTCCCCTCGTCTTTTGCGCCACCTTCATTCCCACACCGCCGTCTTCACCAGCACCATCAGAAGAGCATCATCATCACCGTTTCCTCGGATGAAGCTGCGGCCTAATGGGCGCCACCAAAGAGGTTGTACACTAATCGCCGCATTTTCTTCTTGATTCGATCTCACGGTGCTGCTGACGCTCGGTTGTCACGCCCAAGATTCGACCCTATCCTAAAGGAACTCGAAGGTCCCACCAAGGATAGAATCGCATCTTGAAGACGCTTTTGCAAGGTGGATATCATTACATCAACATTACATAATAGTGGGGATACGTCCGATACATACAATGTCACATGAATACAACAATACAACATACAAGAACAACATCCGACTACGGATGAATCATAAACAGAAAACTCAAACAATATCCACCCTGCTAGCCCAGGCTGCCGACCTGGAACCTATCCCCTGATCGAAGAAGCAGAAGAAGAAACTCCAAAACAAGAAACATCGCTCTCGCGTCATGATCATCGCATAACCTGTACCTGCAACTGTTGGTGTAGTAATCTGTGAGCCACGAGGACTCAGCAATCCCATTACCATGGGTATCAAGACTAGCAAAGCTTAATGGGAAAGGAAGGGGTAAAGTGGTGAGGTTGCAGCAGCGACTAAGCAATGTATGGTGGCTAACATACGCAAATGAGAGCGAGAAGAGAAACAAGCGGAACGGTCGTCAACTAGTAATGATCAAGAGGTGATCCTGAACTCCTACTTACGTCAATCATAACACAGAAACCGTGTTCACTTCCCGGACCTCCGCCGAGAAGAGACCATCACGGCTACACACGCGGTTGATGCGTTTTAATTCGGATCTGGCGTCAAGTTATCTACAACCGGACATTAACAATTTCCCATCTGCCACATAACCGCGGGCACGGCTCTCGAAAGTTTATACCCTGCAGGGGTGTCCCAACTTAGCCCATGATAAGCTCTCGCGATCAACAAAGGATATTGCTTCTCCCAGGAAGACCCGATCAGTCTCGGAATCCCGGTTTACAAGACATTTCGACAATGGTAAAACAAGACCAGCAAGACCGCCCGATGCGCCGACATCCCGATAGGAGCTGCACATATCTCGTTCTCAGGGCAACACCGGATGAGCACTCTGTACAACTAAAACCAGACCTCAAGTTTCCCTGAGGGGCCGCTGCAAAGGACTCTACTTCGGACCAACACTTAGACAAGCATTGGCCCGGGGGGGCTATAATAAAGATGACCGTTGGGTTAATTACTCCCAAGGGAAAGGTAGGTGGTGGTGAGGCAAATGGTAAAACCAAGGTTGGGCCTTGCTGGAGGAGTTTTATTCAAAGCGAACTGTCAGGGGGGTCCCATAAATCACCCGACCCGTAAGGAACGCAAAATCCGGGAACATAACACCGGTATGACGGAAACTAGGGCGGCAAGAGTGGAACAAAACACCAGGCATAAGGCCGAGCCTTCCACCCTTTACCAAGTATATAGATGCATTAATTAAATAAGAGATATTGTGATATCCCAACAAAACCCTGTCCACCATGGAGCATTCTTCAACTTCACCTGCAACTAGCAACGCAATAAGAGGGGCTGAGCAAAGCAATTTGGGAGGCTTGAAGAACAAGTGATAGGAAGCGCAGCATAGCGATAGAACGAAACAACTAGCATAGCAATGATAGTAGTGAGATCTAGGGTAGCGGTCATCTTGCCTGAAATCCCACAAGGAAGAAGAACGAGTCCATGAAGAAGATGAAGCCACGAAGACGAACCAAGCGTAGGCGAACGAATCCTCATGATCGCAACGAAACGGGAACTATCGAGAAGAAGCACACAACATGGTAAACACACCACACATAGACAAGACATGATGCACAACAAGCATGATGCATGGCCAAGCTACATGAAGCTACTCGTGGCAAGAGATGATGCAAACAAGAACAACACATCAAGGCAAGTTTAAATGAGGCCGGGAACAACATATAACAATACCGGTAAGTCCTCATATGCAACTTTAGAAATTGGTCCAGATCTGAATAAACCTTATGTTCAAGTTGTTAAACAGCAAGTTAAGATGCACCACGAGGATCAACACAAAATTCTAGTCAAGTTACATATAATGTTCATTAGATTCGGAGCTACGGGCTAGAAGATATGAGCAAAACAAGTTAAACATGGCATTGATGCAAAATGCATCCAAACATCAAGAAAACACCTCAAAACAAGGATGCAACATAATAATATGAAACTACATGCAAAATCAAGCAAGTTTCATATAGAGCACACTCAAAACCGAGCAACGGTTCAACACATACACTCTACAAGTTATAGCAACAATCTATCCATAACAGCAACTAGGCATCTTACAAGCATCAAAACAACAAGCTACAGCACCCCAACATAAGAACAAAAGGCATGGGCATGAAGTACAGGTAAAGCATGAAAAAACATGAACACTGATCTATCTCCAGAAACAATTAGAACATGCTCAAAAGGACATGGAAAGATTGCAAATAATAACAGTTTCAGACTTGGCAGGAATAACATCAGGTTGCAATGTTTAGAGCTATCAAACAACATGTTATAGGAACTTAACATGGCAAACTAATGCATGGCATGAATCTACTGATTTCATATAACAAAAGTCCCTTACTGACCATGAGCCAAAAAGGATCAGAAGATATGATGGCACCCATGTAAACATGGCAAGTTATATGACAGATTCAAACATGGCAGGAACAACAATAAGTAGGCATGTTGGTGAGCTTGAACCACTCACCACAGAGCAATACATGGCATGGCAAGGCAACCAACATAAAGAAGACATGTTTATGAAGCTAAGCTTGGCAAGAACAAGTTCATAGGGAGCATGGATCACTAGCAAAACACATGGCAACATTGAACTTAATGTTAACAGTTTGTCAGCAACATTATTTAGCAACTTTGGAGCAAGATTACAACATGTTACAGCAGGCTATAAATGCAACCAGGGGCATGAATGGATAGATCAAGAGATGTACAACAAAACATCCTTAGTGAACACCTCCAGATTATGCATAGAATGACTTGTAGGAGCAGGTTTACATAGCAACAAAATATAACAGAATCAGTCAGGAAAACAGCAACAACAAGTTTCCTACTTCACGAGATCGATGCACTAAGTACAAGAATCACAAAAATACATGGATGGCACCACTGCTAAGATGGCATAGCATAGATCAAAACACATGTAGACATCAACCTCATAGGATGCACACATCAAACATGGCAAAAAAGACAAATGAGCATGTTATAACAGTTCCAGCAGATTAACATCACATAGCACTCTTCCAACAGAATTTCGGGCATCAAGATGAGCTCAAATAAAAATAATGCAATGGAATGCAATGAATTACTCGTCGAGACGAACAATTTGACATATCACACGCACGAAACGAAGCAATATGCAGCAAGTTATGATGCGATGAGCATGGCATGATAATGTTAAAAAACCAGGGACTTGGACGAAAAACAACCTCGCGAAAACGTGGACAGGGAGGACCCGGGACGAAGGGAACTGGGGAAGGGGCAGCGTTTGGATCGGGGACCCGGTGGATCTGGTCCACCCTGACCGGATCCGAACTCCGGCGAGGGCGGAGCGGCTCCGGCGAGCTGGGGCGCGGCGGAGGCGGCGGGACGCCGGCGACGGGACGCCGACGACGGGAGGCACGGGGCCACTGGCGGCGGGGCGGAGGGAGCCGGGCGGCGTTGGGGGAGGCGAGGCAGGCGCGGGCGAGGGGCCATGGAGCTCGGGCTCGCCTCCGGTGACGAGGGGCGGGGCGCGAGGCGCGCGCGGAGGCGGCGGCGACCG
>NC_041391.1:546360891-546367816 GCF_002162155.2 Triticum dicoccoides
TTCGGCGGCGGCAGGTGGCGGCGTGCCATGTGGCGGCTACGGATTTGCTGCGGGGGCGGCGCGGAGGCGATGTGTCGCCCTGCGATTGGCCGGGCGACGTGGCGGCGGCGGTGGACATGTCCGGCCGTCGGCGGACGCGTCCGGCGACGTGGGGAGAGGCTAGGATAGGGTTTCGGGACCCAAATTTTCGGAGGGGTGCACATATTTATAGGTAGAAGGAGGTGGGAGTGTCCAAATGAGGTGCGGTTTTCGCCCACACGATCGTGATCGAACGACCGAGAGCATGGAGGGGAGTTTGCTGAGTTTTGGGCCACTTTGGAAGGGGTGTTGGGCTGCCAGATAAAAGAGGCTTTTGCGGTTACCCGGTTAACCGTTGGAGTATCAAACGACCTCCAAATGGCACGAAACTTGAGAGGCGGTCTACCGGTGCTAAACCAAGGCCGCTTGGCAAGACTCGGTCCATTCCGAGAAAGTTTAATACCCGCACACGAAAAGAGTTAAAAGGGGGCGCCGGGGAACATAGGAGTGCCGGATTGCAAAACGGACAACGGGGAAAATGCTCGGATGCATGAGACAAACACATATGCAATGCAATGCACATGATGACATGATATGAAATGCAGATGATGACATGGCAAAGTGCAACACGCAAGCAGATGACATGGCAACGATGGCGAATAACTGGCAGACACCTGGCGCATCGGAACCGGGGCATTACAACACTCCTCCACTAACAAGAGATCTCGTCCCGAGATCTTAGGACCGAGAGGGAAGGGAAAAGGGATGAGGTGAGATAAGAACTTGAGAGAAGAAGCAAAGAATCGAGAGCACTCGAGAAGAAGAGAGGAACGACGAGAATGACGAGAATCAAAAATCACGAAAACAGATAGACTCTGAACCACTCCATATAGAACGAGATAAGAAACGAATAAGACTGAAAGGATTTAGGCAGCACTCCGGCTGAAAAAAGGAAGGATAGAACATGAGCTTGCGAGGATGGAAATGATACTTGATGAAGACATGACACAAAACCTCCAGAAAGAACTGAAAGAGTTGAATGAAAAGAACGGAGAAGAAAATGACAACTTGTGCCACGAATGAAATTGAAAGCATCTTTAGAAGAAAGGATTGAACGGAGCTGTTGAGAAAATCAACAACGAAAAGAATAAGCTTGTCGTGGACTTAAGGAAAACATCTCAAAATTGTGAGGTGACAACCGACCACAAACGAAAAAGATTGAATAGCTGAGAAGAACGAAGAAATGCAAAACTCCACTTCAAAAGAATACGAAGAATTAAATGCACTTTGAGATGCAAGAAAGAAAGATTCTTGAGCTCCTCCAAAAGAACCTTGATGAACACTTGAAGAATGAATTAAATCATGAAGAACCACCATGAAGAACTCCGGTAACAAAAGAATGACAAGATAGAAATGAAGGATGAAAGAATAAGATGAGCCTTGTAGTGATTTAGATGGAGGTTCCGACGAGATGGTCGAGGAAATTTGAACTCCGGAAAAGAAAAGATGAAACACTTGAAACTGAGAGATTATTCATCATGAACAAACTCCGAAGGAAGGGATCAATCACTTGGAGGATATAAGAATAAGATTTATTGTATGCTTATCCTTCATCAAATTAAATTGATGACAAGCAATGGATTTTTGCATACTACTTATTTTTCTTGAAAAGGATTGAGAGGAAATATAGCACAAAACTTGAGAAAGTCTTCATGAATCACCGGTAGGATTGGAAGAACGAATGGATTTAAATGATGACAAAAGAAAAAGAATCTGAATGAACCACCGTAAGAATTCAAAATGACTGATGAAAGAGAATGAATCACCGGGAAGAATTAGAAGAACAAATATGCTTGAGGGGATTTAGATGCAAAAGAACGAAGATATAATGAGCTGATTAAAGAACACTTGAACGAAGCACCGGGATAAATAGAGAACGATAACTAGAATGATGGCCTCCGGTGAAAAGAAACGGGAAAACAACTCCTGACATACTCCGGATGGGTAAGAAAGAATATCTGACAAACGGAATAATTCGCGAGGATAACATGAAGCTAGAACCACGAAACTTCAAGAGAACGGACAAGATTTAGAGAAAACTCTTCTTCTATCTTGAAATGACAACGAGGAACGCCACAAAAATTACTGAGATACTCCAGGAGAATGTAAAAGCAAAGAGGTTGAGCCAACAATGAAATGATTTGAAAGAGATCTTGGAGAAGGCAAGTGACTGAAGAAATTCATTCTTACGTCACACTTTGAAAAGAATTAGAGAATAGCGCCGGGGGAATTAGAAGAGTCAGGTAAGATCCTGGGAAAAGACCTGTGGGTTAGGGCCCACTGAAGAGAAAAATACGGTTGGAAAGGATTGTTGAACAGGTAGATGGTGCACCGGAACAATTGAAATATTTGAATGAGGTGACAACCTCGAATTAATTAGAACACACACGAATCTCCTGAGATGACTTGCACACTCCGGAAGGATAAACTGGCGAGAGGCGAACGAGCAAGGAAAACACTTGAGCCAAGGGAAAAGAATATGATCAACCCGAAAACTTGAATTGAGTGCACTAGAAAAAGAAAAGGGATGATGAATGACGAAAGAGACGAGAATTCACCGGTTGAAATAATTGAGGGAAGACTGAAGAGGCTCCGCACGAATGAAGTTGATGCTCGAAAGAGACTCAGGCTCCGGGAAGAAGAGGGTGGGAGGGCGGGAAAACAAAAGAAACTCGAAGGGGAAATCGACGAATATCTTGAAGAGAAAACACCGGTTGAAATCATTGAGGAAAGAAAAGCAAAGACTTCGCACGAGTAGGATGGATACTCGATTACGGACTCCGGTTCCAAGAAGAAAAGGGTGGGTGGGTGGGAAAAACAAGGACAACTTCGGACAGGGAAACAACATCGATCGAAAAGAGCTGAGGATTGATCTCCCAAAGACAAAGAGGTTCGAGTCGACTTGACGAGAGATGCACCGGACAAAAGAGGATGGACAACTCGCGAAACTAACCACGTGATCCTAAAGAAAAATTTGAACGGGAAGAGGAGTAATTCAAAACACCTACGTCAAGATTCCTCACCAGAGCGACGAAGGGACTGAGGAGTAAAAAGAATTCCTACTCTCTGATATAACTAGACTCCGAAAACAGTTTTATTCTAGACTCGACAACGGCCAAACTACACAATCAATCAAGGGGGCTCCTAGGGTCGGTCGAGGCTCTGATACCAACTTGTCACGCCCAAGATGCGACCCTATCCTAAAGGAACTCGAAGGTCCCACCAAGGATAGAAGCGCATCTTGAAGACGCTTTTGCAAGGTGGATATCATTACATCAACATTACATAATAGTGGGGATACATCCGATACATACAATGTCACATGAACACAACAATACAACATACAAGAACGACATCCGACTACGGATGAATCATAAACAGAAAACTCAAACAATATCCACCCTGCTAGC
The DNA here is from genome assembly GCF_002162155.2 of Triticum dicoccoides. Lineage (NCBI taxonomy): Eukaryota > Viridiplantae > Streptophyta > Magnoliopsida > Poales > Poaceae > Triticum > Triticum dicoccoides. The sequence goes on from NC_041391.1 coordinate 546,364,380, forward strand.
CCAGGCTGCCGACCTGGAACCTATCCCCTGATCGAAGAAGCAGAAGAAGAAACTCCAAAACAAGCAACATCGCTCTCGCGTCATGATCATCGCATAACCTGTACCTGCAACTGTTGGTGTAGTAATCTGTGAGCCGCGAGGACTCAGCAATCCCATTACCATGGGTATCAAGACTAGCAAAGCTTAATGGGAAAGGAAGGGGTAAATTGGTGAGGTTGCAGTAGCGACTAAGCAATGTATGGTGGCTAACATACGCAAATGAGAGCGAGAAGAGAAACAAGTGGAACGGTCGTCAACTAGTAATGATCAAGAGGTGATCCTGAACTCCTACTTACGTCAATCATAACACAGAAATCGTGTTCACTTCCCGGACCTCCGCCGAGAAGAGACCATCACGGCTACACACGCGGTTGATGCGTTTTAATTCGGATATGGTGTCAAGTTATCTACAACCGGACATTAACAAATTCCCATCTACCACATAACCGCGGGCACAGCTCTCGAAAGTTTATACCCTGCAGGGGTGTCCCAACTTAGCCCATGATAAGCTCTCGCGATCAACGAAGGATATTCCTTCTCCCAGGAAGACCCAATCAGTCTCGGAATCCCGGTTTACAAGACATTTCGACAATGGTAAAACAAGACCCGCAAGACCGCCCGATGCGCCGACATCCCGATAGGAGCTGCGCATATCTCGTTCTCAGGGCAACACCGGATGAGCACTCCGTACAACTAAAACCAGACCTCAAGTTTCCCTGAGGGGGCGCTGCAAAGGACTCTAGTTCGGACCAACACTTAGACAAGCATTGGCCCGGGGGGGGCTATAATAAAGATGACCCTTGGGTTAATTACTCCCAAGGGAAAGGTAGGTGGTGGTGAGGCAAATGGTAAAACCAAGGTTGGGCCTTGCTGGAGGAGTTTTATTCAAAGCGAACTGTCAGGGGGGTCCCATAAATCACCCGACCGCGTAAGGAACGCAAAATCCGGGAACATAACACCGGCATGATGGAAACTAGGGCGGCAAGAGTGGAACAAAACACCAGGCATAAGGCCGAGCCTTCCACCCTTTACCAAGTATATAGATGCATTAATTAAATAAGATATATTGTGATATCCATACAAAACCCTGTCCACCATGGAGCAATCTTCAACTTCACCTGCAACTAGCAACGCTATAAGAGGGGCTGAGCAAAGCGGTAACATAGCCAAGCAATGGTTTGCTAGGAAGGGTGTCAAAGGTTAGAGGTTCATGGAAATTTGGGAGGCTTGAAGAACAAGTGATAGGAAGCGCAGCATAGCGATAGAACGAAACAACTAGCATAGCAATGATAGTAGTGAGATCCAGGGTAGCGGTCATCTTGCCTGAAATCTCGCAAGGAAGAAGAATGAGTCCATTAAGAAGATGAAGCCACGAAGACGAACCAAGCGTAGACGAACGAATCCTCACGATCGCAACGAAACGGGAACTATCGAGAAAAAGCACACAACATGGTAAACACACCACACATAGACAAGACATGATGCACAACAAGCATGATGCATGGCAAAGCTACATGAACCTACTCGTGGCAAGAGATGATGCAAACAAGAACAAGACATCAAGGCAAGTTTAAATGAGGCTGGGAACAACATATAACAATACCGGTAAGTCCTCATATGCAACTTTAGAAATTGGTCCAGATCTGAATAAACCTTATGTTCAAGTTGTTAAACAGCAAGTTAAGATGCACCATGAGGATCTACACGAAATTCTAGTCAAGTTACATATAAAGTTCATTAGATTCGGAGCTACGGGCTAGAAGATATGAGCAAAACAAGTTAAACATGGCATTGATGCAAAATGCATCCAAACATCAAGAAAACACCTCAAAACAAGGATGCAACATGATAATATGAAACTACATGCAAAATCAAGCAAGTTTCATATAGAGCACACTCAAAACGGAGCAACGGTTCAACACATACACTCTATACAAGTTATAGCAACAATCTGTCCATAACAGCAACTAGGCATCTTACAAGCATCACAACAACAAGCTACAGCACCCCAACATAAGAACAAAAGGCATGGGCATGAAGTACAGGTAAAGCATGACAAAACATGAACACTGAGCTATCTGCAGAAACAATTAGAACATGCTCAAAAGGACATGGAAAGATTGCAAATAATAACAGTTTCAGACTTAGCAGGAATAACATCAGGTTGCAATGTTTAGAGCTATCAAAGAACATGTTACAGGAACTTAACATGGCAAACAAAGGCATGGCATGAATCTACTAATTGCATATAACAAAAGTCCCTTACTGACCATGAGCCAAAAGGGATCAGAAGATATGATGGCACCCATGTAAACATGGCAAGTTATATGACAGATTCAAACATGGCAGGAACAATAATAAGTAGGCATGTTGGTGAGCTTGAACCACTCACCACAGAGCAATACATGGCATGGCAAGGCAACCAATAGTAATAAGACATGTTTATGAAGCTAAGCATGGCAAGAACAGGTTCATAGGGAGCATGGATCACTAGCAAAACACATGGCAACATTGAACTTAATGTTAACAGGTTGACAGCAACATTATTTAGCACCTTTGGAGCAAGATTAAAACATGTTACAGCAGGCTATTAATGCAACCAGGGGCATGAATGGATAGAGCAAGACATGTAAAACAAAACATCCTTAGTTAACACCTCCAGATTATGCATAGAATGACTTGTAGGAGCAGGTTTACATAGCAACAAAATATAACAGAATCAGTCAGGAAAACAGCAACAGCAAGTACCCTACTTCACGAGCTCGATGCACTCAGTACAAGAATCACAAAAATACATGGATGGCACCACTGTGAAGATGGCATAGCATAGATCAAAACACATGTAGACATCAACCTCATAGGATGCACACATCAAACATGGCAAAAATGACAAATGAGCATGTTATAACAGTTCCAGCAGATTAACATCACCTAGCACTCTTCCAACAGCATTTCGGGCATCAAGATGAGCTCCAATGAAAATGATGCAATGGAATTAAATGTAGTACTCGTCGAGGCGAACAATTTGACATATTACACGCATGAAACGGAGCAGTATGCAGCAAGTTATGATGCGATGAGCATGGCATGATAATGTTAAAAAACCAGGGACTTAGACGAAAAACAACCTCGCGAAAACGTGGACGGGGAGGACCCGGGACGGAGGGAACCGGGGAAGGGACAGCGTTTGGATCGGGGACCCGGTGGATCTGGTCCACCCGGACCGGAACCAAACTCCGGCGAGGGTGGAGCGGCTCCGGCGAGCTGGGGCGCGGCGGAGGCGGCGGGACGCCGGCAACGGGAGGCACGGGGCCATCGGCGGCGGGGCGGAGGGAGCCGGGCGGCGTTCGGGGAGGCGAGGCAGGCGCGGGCGAGGGGCATGGAGCTCGGGCTTGCCT
>NC_041391.1:546368186-546395416 GCF_002162155.2 Triticum dicoccoides
GCGGATTTGCTGTGGGGGCAGCACGGAGGCGACGTGTCGCCCTGGGATTGGCCGGGCGACGTGGCGGCGGTGGTGGACATGTCCGGCCGTCGGCGGACGTGTCCGGCGGCGCGGGGAGAGGCTAGGCTAGGGTTTCGGGACCCGAATTTTCGGAGGGGTGCACATATTTATAGGTAGAAGGAGGTGGGAGTGTCCAAATGAGGTGCGGTTTTCACCCACACGATCGTGATCGAACGACCGAGAGCATGGAGGGGAGTTTGCTGGGTTTTGGGCAACTTTGGAAGGGGTGTTGGGCTGCAAGATAAAAGAGGCTTTTGCGGTTACCCGGTTAACCGTTGGAGTATCAAACGACCTCGAAATGGCACGAAACTTGACAGGCGGTCTACCGGTGCTAAACCAAGGCTGCTTGGCAAGACTCGGCCCATTCTCAGAAAGTTTAATACCCGCACATGAAAAGAGGTAAAATGGGGCGCCGGGGAACATAGGAGTGCCGGATTGCAAAACGGACAACAGGGAAAATGCTCAGATGCATGAGACGAACACGTATGCAATGCAATGCACATGATGACATGATATGAAATGCAGATGATGACATGGCAAAGTGCAACACGCAAGCACATGACATGGCAACGACGGCGAATAACTGGCAGACACCTGGCGCATTGGAACCGGGGCGTTACATCGGTCCCGAGCCGACACGCGCGGCTCCATCCACGGCGGCGTCGCCGGTCACTTCCTCCACGGCATCGCTCCCTCGGCGGCGACGTCCACATCAGTAGGAGCTGCTGCTGCTTTAGCTCTTGCTCGCGATGCTGCTCTGCTCTTGCTCTCGGTCCCCTGCCTGGTCTTCTCTTGCTATTGCTCTTGCTCGCGCTGCTGCTCTCGCTCTTGCTCTTGCTTGCGATGCTGCTCCGATTTGGCTACACTTTAGTCGACTGAATCAACTTTTGGGTCAGTCGATTCTCAAGGGGTGGGCTCGCCGGGGTGAAGGAAGAACCAGCTGCAGCGGGGAGGGTGGCTCACCGGAGAGGTACCCCACTATCTATCTTAGGGTTCAGGATGGGGGTAGTGGTCGCCGGCGGTGACGGGGCGTTGGCGGGGCGGTGGCGTGGGGATCGCCGGAGATAAAGCTCGGCACGAGGGAGCCTAGAGGGATGGCCGGGCCGGCAGCGGACCGGCGGTGGGGAGTGTTTTCAGGGCGGGCGGGGCGGCGCACCGCCGGCCGCGAGCGGCGGGGGGCTGCTGTTTGGCCGGTGGTGGCTGGCGGCTCAGGGGGGTGGAGGTTGAAGATGAACCGCATGCCCTTGATTTCGTATCCAACGGCTGCAAAATCGACTGACCAAAGATGAAAAAGTCAGTCGACCGACGTGTGGCCTCACCTTGCTAGTGCGTTCAGTTTCAACAGCAAAATTCAGTTTCGACAACAAAATTCAGTTTCGACAGTTAGGTTCAGTTTCGACAGTTAAGTTCAGTTTTGACAGTTAAGTTCAGAGATGAGCGGCTGATGTATTTTACATCTAGCACTTTGTGGTTATGTATTTTACATCATGTATTGGAGATGCTATTAGAATTCCACTCAGGTTAACGTTGTTCGTTGTCTGTCTTGTCCTGCTTCAGCCTCGGCGTCATACAGCTCACCGGAGCTGCTCCAACGATGAAACCCTCCATCACAGCGGAGCAGTACCTCGGGCTCCATCTCCAGACGCCTAAGATCTTCTTCCCCTCCTCCGACAGCAAAGTCAGCCGGAGCATCCTCACCGGCCAACCCAATTACGCTGAGATCGACATGGCTTCGCCAAAGAGGTTGTACACTTGTTGCATCTCTTTTTACTCTACATGTTATATATATTGTCCACTGAGCACACGGATTTGTTCCTTTAGTGTCTCCTTGAAAGAAAAAATGTAGGAATTTTATTTTTCACTTGTCCTCCTTTTCAAATTCCTATTCATGAAGCACAAGACTAAGAGATAGTAGGATAATTGCATTATAACCGTACATTTTCTTGTGGTTTGACTTAATCTCACCATGCTTCTTTGTATCCTGTGATCTTCCAATTGTTGTGAAACAAACACCCAGATTGGCAGAAATCCTGTTGAGGGAGTCCCGGACTAGGGGGTGTCCAGATAGCCGAACTATCACCTTTGGCCGGACTCCTGGACTATGAAGATACAAGATTGAAAACTTCGTCCCGTGTCCGGATGGGACTTTCCTTGGCATGGAAGGCATGCTTGGCGATACGGATATGTAGATCTCCTACCATTGTAACTGACTCTGTGTAACCCTAACCCTCTTCGGTGCTTATATAAACCAGAGGGTTTTAGTCCGTAGGACGAACAACAATCATCCCATAGGCTAGCTTCTAGGGTTTAGCCTCTCTGATCTCGTGGTAGATCTACTCTTGTACTACCCATATCATCAATATTAATCAAGAAAGAGTAGGATTATACCTCCATCGAGAGGGCCCGAACTTGGGTAAAAACATCGTGTCCCTTGTCTCCTGTTACCATCCGCCTAGACGCACAGTTCGGGACCCCCTACCCGAGATCCGCCAGTTTTGACACCGACATTGGTGCTTTCATTGAGAGTTACTCTGTGCCGTCGCCATCAGGAAGGATGCCTCATCCCGTCTTTAAAGACGACACTGTTGCTAAAGGAGCCTTGGCTATCGGCCAAACTCTCCGGCTAGGCGGTTTCCTTATGACCGCCTGTCCGGCCGCCGCGCCGACGATGACTTCTCGGGTCATCAAAAGCAATCTTCATGTTAGCTCGAAACTTGCCGAGCAGCTAGATCCGATGGAGCTTTCTTCCTTAAACGAGCTCTTGGATCGCATCGCCGCCCTGGGAGTCGATACAGACTATGATCAGATTGGGCCTAAACCCGATCTAAGAGAAATCAACTCTCCCTAGGTTACCCACCATGTTGTTGTGGTTGATGAACAATACGGCGACCCTTCCTATATTTTAAGGACTAGCTATGTCCGGATTCTCGATCCCTCCATGCCAGATTCCCGCGGAGGGGAGGACGTCACTCAAGCCCTGAACCTAAAGTCAGGCAGCGGGCTAGATTCACTGGACAACATCCAAGAACCTAAGCTTCCAAATTCGGAAACTTCTTGGCCCCTGAATCTTAGATTGGACGGGGTTCCAAATTTAGTCCCGCCCGCCCACCCAAACATAAGCGATCTATCCCAAATCCGGCAAGAGCCCGCAGAAACAGTACACCATTACTGGGCCAGATTCCTCCTGGTTATGAATAGGATAAAGGACTGCCGCGAGAAGGACACAATTTCATTCTTCTGCAATAATTGCACGGACAAGGGAATCCTTAACATCGTAAGTCATCGTGAAATTACATGCTTCGCTGACTTGGCGTCCATAGTACGAAAGTACTGTGTGATGGAAAGTGCCTGGAAAACCGAAATCAAATTTTGGGACAATCTAGCCCTGAATACAACCCCAGTCCGAAATAAAAGGGTGCACTATCGCCAGGCACCTGGGTTAAACACCAAAAAGCAAAAACCCTCTATAGGGCATGGAACCGTACTTGAAGGATGGCTCAATGGACCCTGCAAAATTCGTAATACAGAGGGCACCACTCCAACTCATAGCCTTAGAGCATGTTGGATACTACGGCAAGTGGCCAAAAGTGGCGAAGAGCTTCTAACTCCAGAGCACCAGCCGAGGGATACCAGTACAGTATTAACAGTCTTCGAGACTTTCGCATCAAATAATATGCGGAAAAGAACATTCCGCAGCCTTGCCGAAGTCTACCAAGTAGCAACAATAAACCCATGGAGTGACACGGCTATTACCTTTAATGCTAGTGACGAACCTAAATTCCGAACAACCCGAGCACCAGCCGCATTGGTCCTCAGTCCAATAGTGGATGGCTTTCGCCTTACCAAGGTACTCATGGACGGTGTCAGCGGATTGAACCTCATTTACGAGGAAACCCTCAGAAAAATGGAAATAGACTGGAGCCGCATTGAGCGAAGCAGCACAACCTTTAGAGGAATAATTCCCAGTAGGGAAGCATGCTGTACTGGAAAAATCACATTGGATGCGGTGTTCGTCACGCCGGATAACTACAGGTCCGAGGAGGTCACATTCCAAGTGGCCCCGTTCAGCAGCGGATATCACGCTCTATTAGGGCGAGAGGCATTCACAATTTTTCAAGTTATTCCCCATTATGGGTACATGAAGCTCAAAATGCCCGGGCCCAATGGAATCATCACTCTTGCTAGTGACCCGGACATACCACTCCGCTCCGAAAACAAGACAGCCGCACTAGCCCTTGAGGCACTATCCGAAGCCCTAGCGGCTGAGGAGCTCACTATGCTGTGCTCCATGGTAAACAGGGACGATGTGATACTCGATAAGAGATCCAAGTCCACCTCCTTTAAACCGGCGGACGAAATAGTCAAATTCCAAGTCCATCCAACGGACCCTACAAAAACGGCCTCCAACGGGGCACAATTAAACCCTGATGTAGACGCCGCACTACGAGAATTCCTACGCGAAAATTGGGACATTTTTGCCTGGCACCCTTTAGACATGCCAGGAATCCCACGCCGGCTGGCCGAGCACAGCCTAAACATCCTAAAAGGATTCAAGCCAGTCAAACAAGCTCTTCGGCGTTTGTCCGAACCCAAGAGACAGGCCATGGGAGAGGAGCTAGGCAAATTATTGGAGGCTGGATTCATCAGAGATATAAAACATCCGGACTGGCTAGCAAACTTGATGATGGTACCAAAGAAGGACAAATCCTGGCGCCTATGCGTCGATTTCACGGACCTTAACAAGGCTTGCCCAAAGGATCCCTTCCCCCTCCCCCACATCGATCAAATTATTGACGCTACCGCAGGACACGATTCATTGTGTTTCCTCGACGCATACTCCGGCTACCACCAAATTAAGATGGCAGAGCCCGACTAGGCCGCAACGGCATTCATCACCCCGCACGGCCCATTTTGCTTCAACATAATGCCGTTTGGGCTCAAAAACACCGGCGCAACATATCAGCGCATGATCCAGACATGTCTGGCAAACCAAATCGGAAAAACAATGGAGGCATACGTAGACGATGTGGTCATCAAAACCAACCACGTCAAAACTCTAGTAGACGATTTGAAGCTCACGTTCGATAATCTCCGAACATATGACATTAAGCTTAACCTGGAAAAATGTGTTTTTGGTGTACCAGCTAGAAAGCTCTTGGGCTTCATTGTATCCGGTAGAGGAATTGAAGCAAACCCAACCAAGATCCAAGCTCTGTCACAATTGGATATCCCAAAGGACCTCAAACAAATACAAAAATTGATGGGATGCGTGGCGGCTTTAAGCCGCTTTATCTCCCGTTTAGGAGAAAAGGCATTACCCCATTATCGCCTCCTCCGACGCACCGAACACTTCGAGTGGACGGATGCCGCCACGGCCGGACTCGAAGAAATAAAAGCCATATTGGCAACAAACCCGGTCCTGGCCGTGCCCAACATGGGCGAACCAATGCTATTATATATCGCGGCAACTCATCAAGTTTGAGCGCGGTGCTCGTTGTCGAACGAAAAATGGACGGACACAAGTTCCCCTTCAAAAACTAGTGTACTACGCGTCCACTGTCCTAACTCCATGCAAGTCACGGTACCCGCATTATCAAAAGATAGCATACGCGATGTTCATGGCATCCCGGAAGCTGCGACACTACTTTCAAGAGTGTTCGACAACAGTAGCCTCCGAAGTACCTCTTAATGACATTATAAACAACCGCAACGCAACGAGCCGGATTGCCAAATGGGCCATCGAGCTCCTCCCATTCGACATAACCTATAAGCCACGGCGAGCTATTAAGTCGCAATTTTTGGCCGACTTCGTCGCCGAATGGACTGAAGCCAAACTCCCTAAAGAGTACGACACATATTCCAACTGGATCATGCACTTCGATGGCTCCAAAATGTTGGCTGGTCTGGGGGCTGGCGTCGTTCTGACGTCCCCTACCGGAGATACAGTTCAATACGTACTCCAGATAATGTATACGGACTCCAACAACACAGCCGAATACGAGCCCCTTTTACATGGCCTCCGGATGGCAGTCTCCATGGGCATTGAACGCCTAGAGGTGCGCGGCGATTCGAACCTCACGATATCCCAAATAAATGGAGACTTCGATGCCAAGGATCTGAAAATGGAAGCTTATCGCAACGCCGTCCTAAAAATGTCAGCTCGGTTTGAGGGGCTCGAATTTCACCATGTAGCCCGGGATAACAACCAGGCAGTAGACGTATTGGCACGCATTGGCGCAAAGCGCGATGCCATCCCTCCCAACATATTCCTAGAGAGGCTGTTCAAGCCATTCGTACTAGCTATGGGAGGGGGAATCCGAAAATACAAACCCGGATCCAACCGCACTGCCCGACACCGAACATTCTGACACAATGGGTGGTTCTGCCAACGAAGTAACATCCTCAGCCCACATAATAATGGTAGTAATTGCCCCATGGACGGAACCATTCCTAGCGTACCTAACCAGGCAGGAACTTCCCGAGGACCAAAACGAGGCCCGCTGCATAGTGCGGCGATCTAAAGCCTATAAGGTCCATGAGGGGGAGCTTTACAAGAAAAGCACAATCGGAGTCCTTCAAAGGTGTATCTCCAAAGAGGAAGGGTGGAACCTTCTGGCTGAAATTCATGCCGGACTCGGCAGGCACCACGCCGCAGCCAGGGCCCATGTAGGCAAGGCCTTCCGTACATGATTTTATTGGCTGACGGCCCGGGCAGATGCTCAGGACTTAGTCCAACGATGCGTCGGTTGCCAGCTCTTTGCTAATCAAAGCCACATGCCACCCACCGCCCTCAAAACTATACCCATAACCTGGCCCTTCATGGTCTGGGGGCTTGACATGGTTGGACCCCTTAAAGGAGGAACCCACAAGCAAAAATACCTACTAGTCATGGTGGATAAATTCACCAAATGGATAGAGGCCAAACCTGTTAAGACGGCCGAATCCGGACCGGTGATAGACTTCATATCAGGGGTCATACACCGTTACGGCGTCCCCCATAGCATCATCACTGATAACGGCACAAAATTTACGGCCGACGAGGTTAAACTCTGGTGCAAGAACATGGGCATCAAGCTCGACTATGCTTCTGTCTATCACCCTCAAACTAACGGTCAAGTCAAGTGAGCAAATGGTCTAATCATGAGCGGCATCAAACCCAGATTAGTGCGGTCCCTCAAGGAATCTAACACGCACTGGGTAGAGGAGCTCGACTCCGTACTCTGGGGGCTGCGGACCACTCCGAATCGCACCACCGGATTTACACCATTTTTTTATGGTATACGGTGCAGAGGCAGTTCTGCCCTGTGACATAATTCATGACTCACCTCGCGTGCGCATGTACAAAGAAAGAGAAGCCGAGCTCGATCGGCAGGACAATTTGGACGCATTGGAGGAGGAGCGTGACGTGGCAAAAGCCCGTTCCGCATTTTATCAACAGCAAGCTCGAAGATATCAAAACAGAGAAGTACAGGCCAAAACTTACAACGTTGGTGAGTTAGTTCTACGCCTGCCGGACAAGAAAAAGGACAAACTCAAGCCCAAAGGGGAAGGTCCCTTTATCATGGACCAAGTCCTGACTGGTGGAGCATACCATCTGCGAGATGCATCGGATAACCGACTCGAGCCGAACCCATGGAACGCAACCCGTCTCCGAAGATTGTACGCCTAGCGCTGGATTCTGAGTTCGTCTCCTTCCTCCGTCTATATTTTACATATTAGCTGTCTTCTGTTTCTCTCCTTCTCCCTCCTTTCCTATTACAACCTTTGAAAGCTTGTTCACGCATTGTTCGCACACACTTGACGCGCTATCCGCGCTCATTATACCTTGGGGCTTCTTTAACAGAAGCTTATTTATACGGGCTTCATGCCCAACACATGTGTCACACTTCCGCATGTACCTTTTATTCACCATTATATGCATCGATATGACTTAAGTTTTGGCCAAGCTAGGTTGCCTGGCTCCTGTGCTTACCCCTACATTCCCCATTGTTCGGCTAGGCGGTAAAGGGAGCACCTCTGCGATTGTTACTGCCGGGTCAGCCGGATGTGTACCTCAGACTGGGTGAAGCCGAAAGCTAGCGTTCTTAAGGGAATATTCGGTCGGTGCACTAAAAGATGAATTCTTATCTATTTATTTATCTGCCCCCAGATGTTTTTCTGCTTTTTTCGCAGTCCGGACATGCACTTTAGGGCATGCCTCCCAGGGAAAGGAACCCCTAACGGAACTATTCTCCCTAGAAGATTTTCTTACTAACCATGTAATATAACATAACTAGTTGGGCACTTGTCTGATAAAGCACTAATGACCCCTACGTCTGGTCTCCACGCATGCCCCGGTTCTTATATAATCGTGAGGATATTCGGACACACTCTGGACTATTGGGTCCCGAGGGTTAAGAGAAAAGGTCCGCTATGACAAACGATCTACAATCTGGCTAGAAGGCACTTTACATGTCATCTTAAATTACATAGTCAACTTGACTGGGCATATTCCTCTTCAATGCCATCCAGCAGGCTGTCTAGTTTACAGTCCTGTTGGGAATACTTTGCGGCCAATTCTACTTGGCCGTACACTAAGCTCAGAGGGATCTCCTTCCCATCGGGCCCCGCAGGTCCGACTTCAGCCATGTGGTTTGGGTCAGCCTTCGTATACCGTGTCTTCACCATGGCCCAGGCCTCCCTGGCGCCTTGACGGCATGCCGATATCTTCCATAAGCAGAAGCACTGCCGCGCTCCCTGAAGCCTCTCTGCGAGCTCTCGAAGGCATTCGGGCAGGGAGATGGATGGCCACAAGGCCTGGGCGACGCCCTTCATCACCTGCCGAACTCGTTCATGTAGTTACAAGAGCTCGGGAAGAAGGTCACCCGTAGAACCGGGCATGTCCTCTGCAGGACGGCCTGTGAGCATACCTACAGACATAACTCTATTAGTCGACTTCCTCGCCGAACTCTTTTTTCAAAGTTCGTTCAAGCACTTACTAAAAATGTCGCGTCGAAGCCGCCGATTCTCCTTAACAGAGTCAGACAGCTGGGCACGAACATCCTTTAGTTCCTCACCCAGCTGGGTGTTGGCATCTTGGAGGTTATTTTGCTCTTGCCTCACCCTTGTAAGCACATTCTCGCTGGCCTTTAACCGGCACATGAGTTGTTGCTTGTCCGGATCTATCCCGGCGCCGTCTGCAATATTATTGTCAGACTTATACACACACCGCACTTCACAAATTACTCATCTTTTGAAGCATATATTACCGGAGGGGGTCTCTTTGGCTTCCCCCGCTGCGGCTAGTGCGGCGTCAAGTTGGGCTTTGCACTCCTCCAGCTCCTAGGACAGTTTTGTATTCTTTTCCGAAAGATCCTGCACAATAAATGATCCTTAAATCAGTTATTCTAACTGTTTCAAGTCTCGGGGGCTACTGGCATATATAACTGTCAAATTTTCTCACCCGTATGTCTTTTACATACTGCTCCGTGGCTCTGGCTAGACCATTTTGAGCGGGACGGAGGTGCGCATCTCCCGAATTGAAGTCATCCAATGCCTCTGGGGAGAAACATGCGTCACGAAGAACTGTCCGGCGACGCCTGTGATTCATGGCACTCTGCACCTCTGAATTAGTGGCAGATAACCTGTCGGCACCCTCTGTCGGAGGATCTTCCGACGCATGCCTTGTGTTCACCTCCGCTTTTGGACCTGGCTTTGGAGCCTGGCGAGCGGAGGATTGATTGGCAAACTCTCCGGATATAGTCCAGTGAGTGCTCTTCTTCCTGAAAAAGCACGAGCGTTAGTATGCCTCCTGGGAATAAAACCTGGGAGCAAGATGACACGCCATACCGTTGCATCGGCGTTTCAATCTGGACTGCACTTCTTTTCGGCCTGTTGGGCCATGTTGTCCCTTGTTAACTGGCCGTCGCAGGCTCGGCCTTCCGCCTCAAGGACTTCCCCTGCGAAACACCATTGGTATACAGTGATCAAAATCACGCACGGATGGGTCATTTCTAAAGTATTGGGACTTCGGTCTCACGTAACTGCGAGGCGGGGAGTATTCCGGGGTAATCGGCCGTAATGGCGACCGAGGCATTATCGATGCTCAGTTGGTGGAATACCCCGTAGATCAGCTCCACCAATATGTTCGGATCCTCTTGGGAGGTCAGATCGAGGAACCGTTCCGGATCCTCGGGTTGTGGAGGCGGGTTGTTTATATCCTTTACGTCCCGACGCAGTTCCTGCGCTGAAATCACAAAATGAGATACTTGATTATGGGAGTATGGATCGGATGGGCAAAAATAAATGTCTGCTTACCCAGCTTGGAGGATTGTTCATAGAAAATCCGCCCTGCGGATTGACACGGAGAAATTCCTCCTCTTCTCCCTTGTATAATGCGGACAAGATCTTCATCAGATTGGCAACCGATCTCGGCCCCTTACGGCCGCAGCGGGTGGCATCATCCTCCCCGTTGAAATCCCACATGGGGTGGCCTCTATACTGGAGCGGCTGCACCCCCCACATAATGCATGTGGCCATGACCCCGATCATGGTCAGTTCGAAATGAGCTAACAGCCTAATTCGGCTCATCAGGTAAAGGACGTCCCTGTCATTTTCCTTCTGAGGGCTCCGTGGACACCAGCTTAGGCGTTTCTTCAAAGGAGCGTTATTGAACTCAGGGAGGTCAATCCGAATAGGGTCCGGCAGGGGGACATCTTCTATATAAAACCATTCTGAAGGCCAGTCTTTGGACGCCTTCTTCGGGGTTCCGGATAGATATCCGGTCCCGGTGATGCGCCATAGTTCGGCTCCGCCCACTTGATATATTGACCCCTCTTGAGAACGGGGCACAAGGCAGAACAGCTGCTTCCACAGCGCAAAATGGGCCTTGATGCCCAAAAACAGCTCGCAAAGGGCCACGAAGCCCGCGATATGCAAAATGGAGCCAGGCGTAAGGTTGTGCAACTTGAGGCCGTAGAACTCCAGGAGCCCCCGGAGAAGCGGATGAATTGCAAATCTGAGCCCTCTTATCAAATAAGAGACAAGGCATACCCGCTCTCCTATGGAGGGGCTGGGGACGCTCTCTGCTTGCTTTCCGCCCATATAGGTGGCGAGTCCGGCTCGAACCGGAACCATGAAGGCTGGGGGAAGAAATCCCTTGGTTTGGAGCATCACTAACTCGCTGTACGGGACAGAGCATCTCTTCCAATCTCCAGGCCGAGGGCTAGGAGGGCGAGAGGAGGAGCTACGTCGACTGTCCATGATGGAATGGATTTCTGTCAGATGCGCTCTGATGAATGCTCGCGAAGGGAGGATGGTGTGATTCAGATCTAGATCCTCGTCTCCTTTATAGGCAGCTCATTTGTGCAGCTAGGGGGGTAAATGTAAAAATACCCTGACTTTTCGCATTCGTTCAACACATGGAAGATGGCCATTATTGGGCGTGGAAGCTGAGGAGCGCAATATTCACACGAAGCCGGACGCTATTCAACAGATACATAGGATTTGGAGAAGTACCCGCCTTGCAATGCCGAAGACAATCTACGCGCCGGAATCATCGCCATTGAAGCCTGGTTCGGGGGCTACTAAGGGAGTCCCAGACTAGGGGGTGTCCGGATAGCCGAACTATCACCTTTGGCCGGACTCCTGGACTATGAAGATACAAGATTGAAGACTTCGTCCCGTGTCCGGATGGGACTTTCCTTGGCGTGGAAGGCAAGCTTGGCGATACGGATATGTAGATCTCCTACCATTGTAACCGACTCTGTGTAACCCTAACCCTCTTCGGTGCTTATATAAACCGGAGGGTTTTAGTCCGTAGGACGAACAACAATCATACCATAGGCTAGCTTCTATGGTTTAGCCTCTTTGATCTCGTGGTAGATCTACTCTTGTACAACCCATATCATCAATATTAATCAAGCAGGAGTAGGGTTTTACCTCCATCGAGAGGGCCCGAACCTGGGTAAAAACACCGTGTCCCTTGTCTCCTGTTACCATCCGCCTAGACGCATTGTTTGGGACCCCCTACCCAAGATCTGCCGGTTTTGACACCGACACCTGTGTTTTTGAATTCTCTATTTTGCACGTGCATTACTATCCTATTCTTGTCTATTTCCTATCCCTGCATTGTTGGAATCCTCCAATTCAAAGGAGCCCTTACAGAATTACTTCTCTTACAGATAGTTGTCAAAGAAAACCTTGCGTGGTTTGTCCCGCTCCTGCTCCGCCGTTTTCCACCCCAGCTCAGCTGCTCCAACGATTGAAGGGCCCAGCACAGTAGGGATCCGGCCTCCAGACTGTCTTTCGCCGCCTCTGATCTTCTTCCCCGCCGCTGGCAGCCATGGAAACTACATTACCATCATCAACCGAGCAGATGACCTCGAGGACTACACGGGTCCGCAAGAGAGGTCGCACTCTTTCGTGTCTGCTTACGTTATGCATCGCTTAATATTACATGCTACTTTATCGTCCTGTTCACCGATTAGACTTTGTGTCAGCTCCAAACTAATGGTCAAACTTGAGTTTTTAAATGGTTGTGGGGTACATATCGGGGCCGCTATCAATAGTATCTATCTACTATCTGGTTAATCTCCGGTGTCTACTATGAGTTTCATGTTGGGTGGGAAACAAACAGTAAAGAAGCCATTATCTGTATTTTTTAACTGAAGCCATTATCTGCCTGCTATTATTGTTTTTGGGTCTATCCACAGGTTGCTACCATCACTCTGGATTTCTGCATGCACTCCTTACATAATCTCACTATGTTTTATTCCTATGCATGACAGTTATTGTAAACAATGGAACTGAACATGTAGAGCAAAAGAGACGAGCCTTGCGTGGCAATATAATTTCATGCAGACGTCGCTCCATGGTAGGCGCAAAGGCAGCCCCCCCTCCATGCATCTCGGATTGTAATCGAGAGGAAGATATCTGTTCTAAGGGGGATTCAGAAGGAGAAGATAAATCCTATTTACCCCCTGAGGTCTTCGCTCTAACTTGGCATGCTGATGTTGGTTATATCATGCATATGGTGTCTTGCATTGCTTACTTTATACATCAAATATGTCATCTGCTTAGTTTAGACATCCTTTGTGCAAATGCCATCTGTTTAGTTTATTCATCGTTTATGTGAATTATGCAACGCCATCTTGTTTAGCCAGGCATCATATATGTGAATTTTGCAATGCCATCCCGCTTAGCCAGTCATCTTATATGTAAATTATATCAGGCCATCCTTTTTTTGTTACATATTACGTTTGTCAACAATGTTAGTACATTCAACTGCTCTTCGTGTGCATCAGCCATTTGACACGGTGATGGCAAATTTTGGAGTGGAAACAAGGTCTTCTGAGCAGACTATGCTATCTGACGAAGCGCATATCTCGCTGGTTACAGATAGCTCCTCAGAGGAGGATTCAGAGACAGATGACCAGTCCTATTCCCCCCCCCCGAGGTGTATGCTCTAACTTGGCAGGGTTATGTTGCTCATATCGTGCGTATGGTGTCTCGCATTGCTATGTCATTTGATTAGTTTAGACATGCTTTGTGTGAATGCCACCTGTTCAGTGTCTAATTACCATATATGTGAATTATGCATTGCCATCTTGTTGCAAGACATTATATATGTGAATTATACAATGCTATCTTGTTGAAAAGGCATTATATATGTGAATTATGCAATGCCATGATGTTTAGCCAATCATCATGTATGTGAATTATACCACGCTATCATTTTTTGTATTACGTGTTCCATTTGTCGACAACGTTTGTATATTCAACTACTCTTCCTGTGCATCAGCCATTTGAAGCGGTGATGGAAGTATCTAGAGTGAAAACAAGGTATTCAGAGCAGACAATCCTACCTGCTGAAGCAGACATCTTGCTGGTTACAAAGAGCTCCGCAAAGGAGGATTCAGAGACTGATGACCAATCCTATTTCCCCCCTGAGGTCTATGCTCAAACTTGGCAGGGTTATATTACCCATGTCATGCATGTTGTCTTGCATTGCTTAGTTTTTACATCATATATGGATTGCCATCTGCTTACTTGCTTACTATATAAATCATATATTTGAATTATATCATGCCATCATGTTTACATAGTACATACACATCATCTATCTGAGGCAACCCATTTAATAAAGACATCATATAGTTATATCATCTCATCCTGTTTAGTGTTTACAATCATCATATTTAGAATTATGGCATTCTATCCACGAATGTATGTGAATTATGGCATGCCAACCTATTTAATAAACACATTCTATAGTTATGTCATGTCATCCTGTTTACATAGTCTCATATTTTGAACTATGTCTTTCCATCTTTTTTAGTTAGCCATCATAATGTGAAATTGTGTCATGCTATCTTGTTTAGTTAGCCATCATATATGTGAAATTGTGTCATGCTATCCTGTTTGGTTAGACAACATAAATATGAATTATTTCATGCCCTCTTTTATTCCCCACTATCCATTGCACCTGTCTATCATACAATGTCTATACTTTCAATTACTTTTCTTATTTATCAGCCATTTGAATTGGAGAGCGTGATGGCAGTATCTAAGGGAGTAACAACACGGTCTTTAGAAAAGATAGTGGTACCAGTTGATGCAGATAGAACCACGGTTGTACTTGCCCAACGACCAGATCCACCACACATAACCCAGACTCTCGCAGATTGTACCCCTACCCAGTTGGACAGAGAACCAGCTACACCCCTACTAACCCCAACCCCGGCAGATAGTAACCCAGTTCCAGTTGACACAACACCGTCTCCACCACAGAGCACCCAAACACGAACAGTTAGTAAGGGAACTGCAGTGCCCAAAGCACGAGGACCACCACTCCGAATCCCAACTCAACACTTAAAGGAGAAGAAGATTTGTTCTCAGGTCAGGTTCTGTAGCTATGGTTCATACTCCTTTGCTCTTGCATTACTGTATTTACTCATACCAACTATTTTCAAATTTGAAGGATGGAATTGAAACTCCAATGGCGCAAAAGCTATGTTTTAAACCTGTTTCTTTAACTAGTTTGCTGTTGTAACCTGCTCTATGTTGATTTCAGTTTCAATTGAATAAACAGTTATGTTCTCATGTCATGCACATTACAAGAGTTGTTATTGCTCTATAGTTACCCACACTTATATTCTGTCTATTCTGCTTTATCTTGAACAAATATTATTTGAACTGTGTCTCTATCTTGATTTGGCAACAAAAACTAGAATGATATAGACCATAAAGTGACCATGGTGCATAGATATATGTTTGTTTCATGCTATTATCCTATACACTTTACTACTGAACTCATTTACCAAAATGAGTTTCATATACAACATGGTAAACATGTGATGTGTCTGCTTGTTTCTCTTCTAGAATGCGGAAAAAATATTGGAGGACAGTACCGCGTTATCTAATGGTAAAGGAAGTAATGCAGATAAGGTTCAAGATGGTGAGACATCCCTGTTGGTCTCCAAGAAAGCTGATAAAAACTATCTTGACGACAGTGAGGGAACCCAAAAGTCCTGTCTTGATGTAGTGTTCGAGTTACTGGCCACTACTGCTGGCACAAGCTCTTCGAACTCGCTGCCTAAATCAGTTCGTCTTCTTGAGTCTCAACTTCAAGTTGAAAGACATCGATCAGATGTGCTGCGATAGGAAGCTGAAGGAGTGAGTAAGTCCCTGCAGAATTCAGATGCATATTTTCTGGTGCAACAGCAAGCGTTGGAGGATTTAAGCACCAAACAAGAGAAAGTTAATAAGCTTGCTAAGCATCTTGCCAGCATTATGGGTACCCAGGATATTGTTTCTTGAGATCTTCAGAAGTGGTTTCCATTCTGGATTTGTTTTGCTGCGGCGTTTATTTGCGCTGGTCGCCAACTTTGACAACCAGTGTATATGATATGCTGCTTTGTTCCCTATATTTGCACTGGTGGTGAACTTTGATGCCCAGTGGATGTAATATGTGTAACATCAGTGATAGCCTAGCATAAGTTGCTTGCTTATTTATTTCCTTGTTGTCTTGTTTATTTGTTTGCTTGTAGTTAGTGCAGTTCTTTTTAAAACTAGGCCACAATAACCATGGGCTAATATTTACTGTAGTGACACTAGGCCTTCTACCGGTCGTAGAAACAGTGGGACTTCTACGGGCCATAGAAACAGTAGGCCTTCTACGGGACGTAGAAACAATGGGCCTTCTATGGGCCGTAGAAACAATGGGCCTTCTACGGGACGTATCATCAATGGGCCTTATACGGGCCGTATGACCATAACGTGCCATCATTAATAGGCCGTATTGGATGACGCTATCAAAACGGCCCAACGTATTAACGGACCACAAATGGGCCGATGTAACCACGAGCTGAATTTTGCCCACAAGTAGAAAACGACAGTAACGGGCCGTAAGTAAACGAATGCTGGAAATGAGCCCAAGAATAAATGGGCTCTGAGAAGGCCGAAAGATAACATTTGCTGGAAACGGACCAACTGAATAACGGGCCCTTAATGGGTACAAAGTGATATACTGTTCATTATAGGCCAGTTTCACCATGGGCCGTTAATGGGTGTAAAGTGATACACTGTTCATTGCGGGCCAGTTTCACCACAGGCCGTTAATAGGCCAAGAGTTACACAGGGCCTCATATGGGTCGAAAGACGTCAAGGGCCATACATGGGCCAGAAGTGAAAACGGGATGGAATCATATTGGATGGCCCAGATGACGCTACTGGGCCTAATTCAGATAGGGCATAACGGGCCTTGGGTTAGCGGGCTGTAAATGGGCTATAAGCGAATAGGCCGTTAACAGGCTTTCCATGGGCCGGCCCGCCACCTTTTGACCAAGTCAAACGGGCCGGCCTTTTCACAGGAATGGGCCTCTGTTGGGCCATGCCACGTGTCGACGTATCATAGGCACGTTCTGTCCAATGAGTGGATGACATCTGTCCCAACGGTGAGCCGACACGTGTTTCCTCTAGCCAATGATGATTTTACACGTGGAAAATCCCCATTGGTCGGGGCTGTTAACGGGTTATCGGATCCAAAACCCGACCCCATAGCTTAACGGCGTTCCGTTACGGTGGATACCACGTGTCGGTCACCCTTGACAAAAGCACTTCTATGACGCGCGATCTATTGTCATGGAAGTGGACACTTCCATGATGATAATTTTGGTAATGTCATGGAACACTTCTACGACAGCACATGTATCATCACGGATGTACACTATCTTGATTCTGTCATAAATTTGTCATGGATGTACATGCATGACAAAAAACCTAACCTACTGTGACAAACACGTATCATCACAGAAGTGTATTTTTTTGTAGTGATAGTTGAGTAAGTTGCGTGACCTCTTTCCATGGTAGACTAGCTGATGTAGTAGAAAATAGGTGTACCTGTCTAACCAGGGTTTGGAGTAAGTACTTCAGAAATGCTATGTCTCCATCTTCCGATCATGGAGGTGGTCGAGTCTTGTGGGGAAAAGTGCGCAAACCTCTACAGAGTGTACAAACTAATCATGATTAGCCATTTACCCGGTTATGGACAATTTGAGTATCTAGAAGTGAATTATTGGTTGATCTCATCACTCTTTTTAATGAAATTATTGGGTTACTAATAACTTGGGAATTTTGGGATTGAGTTGGAGGAACCTTCTCAATAATGGCATTTTAATTTAGTAGTAAATAAAAATTTATTCCTTTGTTGTAGGAAAAAATTAGCTTTATGCAGAATTAAACTTAGAGCCTCCACCAGCCAGATATGCATGTAGTGATAGACATTGTTCATTATTATTCTATGGTGTGAAATTGCCAACATTTTCCATGTGCTGACCAACACTGCTGCAACGTCTCATGTTGCAGACTTTTCCGGCGAGGATTAAAGGTGCGATAGGTCGATGTTCTGCACTCAGTTTGCCGTGGAGTTGGATGGACACATTGAAATTCGATGCTTCCGCAGTTATTTTTATTTAGATGGCCTTTGGCCATGTTATTGTAATAAATAACCATTTGAGGACCTCGATGTAATAAAGTGTGTGATTGAACTCTGTTATAATTCCTTGTGTACTGTGTGTGTTAGCATATCGATCCAGGGATGACACTTAAGCACAGAGACTTCGATCTATTTGGGTCGGGTCGCTACAAGATGATATCAGAGCACACGCTGACTGTAGGACGGGACCACTAGGAAATGGAAAACCATATGAAGAAAACTCTATTTTATGACTTCCTTATATATCCGTTGGTCTGTACTCTTATCTATTCATTTTTATCTCTTCTTTACTTCAATAAAATAGTTCTTGAGCCCTATCACCAAGTTGCTCAGCCCGATGAGACCATGATCTATGAAGACAACATTGACGAAGAAGAAGCTAGAGTTGACATTGATTTGAGGAGATTTAGTTTAGACCACCACTACCAAGTTGAGTCCAATGAATGACTTGTGGTAGTATGAAGAGATCATATCTCTTGTGGATATAACCTTACCTGTAGGTTTTGCTTGTGTGGTGTAATCTGTGTGCATTGCTTGATTTGAAGTTTTCTTGCTATCATAAGCATATGGGTAGTGATTTCTCTCATTAGGCCCTTATTCTATTCTATATTTATCATCCACTCTAAACTGAACAGATGCCTCCAAGACGTGACCCGGAATTCCCACCGGAAGTAACCCAGTTGATCCAGAACCACAATGCCCTCATGCAGATACTCATCCAGAATCAGAACCACAACAACAACAACAAACAACCGCCAGCACCCCCGGTCGACAAACTTACCCGTTTCCTGAGGTTGAACCCACCCGTTATCTCTAGCAGCATGTAGCCGATCGTCGCAGATGACTGGCTTCGCAAGATCGGAAGGGAGCTGACCACCGCAGGCTGCACTGACGCTGAGAAGGTGCGCTTTGCTACACATCAACTTGATGGACCAGCAGCTTCATGGTGGGAGAATTACACCACCAATCGAATATTCCCTTAAGAACGCTAGCTTTCGGCTTCACCCTGTCTGAGGTACACATCCGGCTGACCCGGCAGTAGCAATCGCAGAGGTGCTCCCCTTATGCCCTAGCCGAATTAACGGGAACATAGGGCATAAACACAAGAGCTAGGCAACCCAACTTGGCCAAAACTTAAGTCATATCGATGCATATAGTGGTGAAAAAAAAGAACATATGGGAAAATGACGCATATGTGGTGGGCATAAAGCCCAGAAAATAATTATATTAAGCTTCTGTACAGGAAGCCCCCAGGTATATTGAGCGCGCATAGTGTGGCAGGAGTGCGCGGTCAAAGCATACTTGAAGCTGTTAAGGCTATATATATAAAAAAGTGGATAGAGAGGAAATAATTTAAAAGGGGAGACAAAGGTAAGGAGACAAACACAGAGTTCGGCACTAGGCGTAGAATCTTCGGAGCCTGGCAGTGTTCCATGGGTTCGGCTCGAGTCGATTATCGGATGCATCACGCAGACGGTATGCTCCTCTGGTGAGAACTTTATCAATGATGAAGGGACCCCCATTTGGGCTTGAGCTTGTCCTTTTTCTTCTCTGGTAGGCGTAGAACGAGTTTGCCAATGTTATAAGTTTTGGCTCGTACTTCTCTGCTTTGATACCTTCGAGCCTACTGTTGATAGAATGCGGGACGGGCCTTTGTGATGTCACGCTCCTCCTCCAGGGCATCTAAGCCGTCCTACCGATCCATCTCGGCTTCTCTCCCTTCGTACATGCGCACTCGAGGTGAGTCATGGATGATATCGCAGGGTAGCACTGCCTCTGTGCTGTACACGATAAAAAATGGTGTGTATCCGGTTGTGTGATTTGGCATGGTCCGCAGCCCCCATAGTACGGAGTCGAGCTCCTCGACCTAGTGCGTATCTGATTCCTTCAAGGATTGCACTAGTCTGGGTTTAATGCCGCTCATGATAAGACCATTCGCTCGTTCGACTTGACCGTTTGTTTGGGGGTGATAGACGGAGGCATAATCAAGCTTTATGCCCATTTTGCCGCACCAGGCTTTCACCTCATCGGCTATGAAGTTTGAGCCGTTATCGGTGATGATGCTGTCACTACAAAAAAAATACACTTCCGTGATGATACATGTTTGTCACAGTAGGTCGCGTTTTTGTCATGCATGTACATCCATGACGATTTTATGACAGAATCAATATAGTCATACCTGTGTTGTCGTAGAAGTGTTCCATGACATTACCAAAATTATCATCACGGAAGTGTCCACTTCCATGACAATAAATTGCGCGTCACAGAAGTGCTTTCGCCAAGGGTGACCGACACGTGGCATCCACCGTAACGGAATGCCGTTAAGTTATTGAGTCCGGTTTTGGATCCGATAACCCGTTAACAGCCTGGACCAATGGGAATTTTCCACGTGTAAAATCATCATTGGCCACAGGAAGCACGTGTTGCCTCGCCGTTGGGACACATGTCATCCACTCATTGGACAGGAGGCGCCTATGATAGGTCGACACATGGCACGGCCCAACAGTGGCCCATTCCGGTGAAAAAGGTCGGCCCAGTAAAAATTAGCAGGCCGGCCCATATAAGGCCTACTTGTGTCAGGTCCATTTAAGCCCACGGCCCATACGAGATGTGCCAATTCGGCCCGTCAACGGCCCGTTAAAGATTTGACACCATTGCAGCCCATCGTCAGTTCGAGCCCGTTAACAGCCCGTTATATATTTGGGCTCAATATCGGCACGATGAGATTTCGGCCTGTCAACGACCCATTCAATGGATGGGCCAATTTTCAGGATGTACATCTTTCGGCCTTTTAGCGACCCATTTAAATGTTGGGCTAATTTGCGGCCCGGTGTGTCTTTCAGCCTGTTGACGACCCATAAATCTGATGGGCCATTCGTTGTCGGACCTGAGTTTCGGCCTTTTAGCGGCTCATTTAAGTGTTGGGCCAATTTCTAGCCCGGTGTCACATACAGCCTGTTGACGGCCCATAAATCAGTTGGGCCATTTGTAGTCGGACCTGAGTTTTGGCCTTTTAGCGACCCATTTAAGTGTTGGGCCAATTCCCGGCCCTGTGTGCCGTTCGGCCTGTTAACGGACCATAAATGAGTTGGGCCATTTGTAGTTGGACCTTAGTTTTGACCTTTTAACAGCCCATGCCCTTCATGGTCCAATGCCTTCCCGGTTTCTCTTTCGGCCTGCTAAAGGCCCACAACACAGTTGGGCCATTTAAAAAATGACCTGACTTTCGGCCTCTTAGCGGCCCATGCTCTTCATGATCCAGTACAAGCCCGCTGTCTCTTTCGGCCTACTAAAGGCCTACAGTATAGTTGGGCCATATGTAGCCCAAACTTAGTAACGGCCTGTTAACGGCCCGTGAAATAAATTGGGGCCACCTATTCCCCGCTTCGATGTCGTCCTGTTAACGACCAGGGAGGTAAGAGGGCCGACCATTAACATTCGGCCTAGTAATGGCCCATTAATTTAATGGGCCCACTAAAGTTCGTACATGTCTTTAGGCCAAATTAGATAATTTGAGCCCATTACGACAAGCAATTATGCATAGGACCAAAACCGATCAAGCAAAGGTACGGCATATAGGGATTAACGTTGCACATCCAGCATATATTACAAGAAATTACATCCACTGGGCAACCAAAGATTGATGCCAATGCAAATAAATGAGCAGAACCTAACCATCTACAATGTCACAATCTACAACCTCAGCACAGATGACGCCCATAAGCATGTGGGCAAGTTCTTGCTGCTTTGCTACACTGTCTTTGAAAACATTGATCAGTTGTTGTGTCACACGACTCTGCACCTCTGATTCATCCACCATTTCCATCATTGCTTCAGCCATTAATTGGTTCACAAACATACATTTATTCCGCTGCATTCAAGACAGAGGATACTAAACAGATTCAGATGGCGATTTTAGCAGGCTTGTATTGTTGATAGTGGAGAGTGTCTCGACCACTTCATCATAACATAAATTAGGACGAGAACCAAACAGATTAATCATGAGTTATTGTCATATTACCTGGCCTAGATTTACTGGAAAGAAACAATGGGGTTGCCTTGCTGTTTTCAGAGTTTGTCTTCTTATCTTCAGCAGCCTGCACAAAATTAACACACTAGCATTGCTATCATTGGCCAAGTCAGATAATAGGAAAGCAACATTGACACAACGAACGTTTGAGAACTAGCCTACACCAAATTAACACAATATGGCACAACTATCATCAGCCAGGTAAGGTAGTACGAAAGCAACATTGACACAATGAATGAATGGGCAAACAGAGAAGCACTACAATTCAGTAATGTGCGTGATATGAGATAGTACATTCATGCATCTCAGTATGCAAAACTACCAGGCAGTTTTCCTTACAAAAATCAACATTGGCGCCTTTAACATTTTGCTACAACTAATTTTAGATCAGATAAAGGTTAGATTCACGCCAATTAACAAAATACATGTTGATGTAAAATATAGTGATATACAATAGGTACTTACATCAGCATTGGAGCACAGAGAATTCCCGCAAGATATTTTCCTCGAATACGATCCCAATGGAGGAAGTCTTCTATCGTTTAACCTTATTTTCTAAGAGAGATGGGTAAGAAACATGTAGAAAATATGATCAGAATGCTATAAAATTTCATGATGCGAGGATACGCACACGCTTATTAGAATGGAGTTGACATTCTTTTGCTGGACTGGAGCGGACTAGTTCTTTGGCCACTGGAATCTGCTTATTATCAGTGGGAGTTGGGTTTCTCTGTGCTGGAGCAATATCTATGAAAAATGGAGTTGGTTTATTATCTCCTGCGTTTGGATCTTTTGCAAAGACCTGGTTTGTAACCGTTCGGATTCTAACATAGCTGTCTTCCCCTTGCATGCCTTATATAGAAGAATGGTAATTCAGCTATAAAACATGCTACAGCAGAGATGGAATAGGTACTGAAGAATAGAAAGGCATGATATATTGACTTGTATTCCCTCCATCCGGAAATAAATGGATGGGTCTTGGCGTATTTCAGTTCTAGATACATCCAGTTGTATCCATTTCTGCGACATTTAATCTGGAGGAGGGAGTATGATGTAAGAGCTAGGGATACGACAGGACAACACAGTAAAAAAACACTGAAAAACCCACTTCAGAACCAAAGTATTCAAATCCACTGATATGAGATAGTACACTCATGTAGCTCAGGATGCAAGACTACCAGGCAGTTTTCCTTACAAAAATCAACATTGTGGCCTTTAATCATACATTTTGCTACAACTAAATTTAGATCAGATAAAGGTTGGATTCACGCCGATTAACAAAATACATGCTGATGTAAAAATATAGTGATATACAACAGGTACTTACATCTACATTGGAGCATAGAGAATTCCTGCAAGAATCTTTCCTCATAAACGATACCATTGTAGAAATTCTTCTATCTGTTAAGCTTATTTTCTAAAAGAGAGATGGGTAAGAAACATGTAGAAAATATGATCAGCATGCTATAAAATTTCATGATGCAAGGATACGCACGTGCTTCTTAGAATTGAGTTGACATATTTTTGCTGGACTGGAGAGGACTAGTTCTTTGGCCACTTGAATGTGCTTATTATCAATAGGAGTTGGGTTTCTCTATGCTGGAGAATTATCTATAAAAACTAGAGTTGGTTTATTATCTCCTGGCGTTTGGATCTTTTGCAAAGGCCTTGTTTGTAACCCTTCAGATTCTAACATAGTCGTCTTCCCCTTGCATGCCTTGTATATAAGAATGGTGCTTTAATTATAAAACATGTGATAGCAGAGAGATGGAATAGGTATTGAAGAATAGAAAGGAATGACATATTGACATGATTTCCCACCATCTGGAGAAAAATGGATGGGTTTAGGCGTATTTCAGTTCTAGACACATCCTTTTTTATCCATTTCGGCAACATGTAATCCGGACGGAGGGAGTATGGTATAAGAGCTAGGGATACGATAAGACAACACACACAAAAACACTAGTTGAATGTAAAACTATATGCTAGCGGAATACGTACATAAATAACTAAGGCAACATACACGTGTATGATTGGGAAAATAAGATGGCATTGCAACAGAGCACTAGAACAACACTTCAATGTAAAAAAGTGGTATGGCAGACAGATGAAGTACATACTGATGAATAACAATGCATAAGATATTCAGAAGCATGATGTCCAAATTAAGCAGATGGCATTGCGATAGAGTAGAATGACAGTACTTGAATTTGAAAACATGTTATCATGAATGGAATAGGTACTGAAAAACAGGAAGGCATGATATATTTACAGGCATGATCAGCATGCTAAGCACATGGCATTGCAACAGAGTAGATACACTCCAGGACATTATATGTATGTTGTACCCATAATACATGCCAAGTTAGAGCAAGGACCTTGTGGGGTGTAGAGGATTCATCATCTTTCTGCAAGTCTTCTGAAGAACTAACTTTACATGTTCCATCATATTGGGTATCATTGACATCAAATTTATTGGCCTTTACATTGCTCTGTGAGGTTCTTGTGGATATATCAGTGTGTGCAATTATATCTGACATGCATGGAAGGCAACTAGTAGTTAGATTTATGTAATGAGTGTCTGTAGGAGACGACATAAATAGTAGGACTGGGGTTAACTAGCAGCAACAGGTCTCATAAACTAAAGGGAGAACACAGATGAAAGCTATAAAATATGTATTGTTTGTACTCGAGATTAACTAGATGGTACACAAAAGTATTAAAGAACAACATAGGTAATACTAGAAGTGGTATAATACTATAATCACCAGCCTGTGGGATATCATTGGCTGATGGATGATAAGTATGGAACAGCGTTACCTAAAGAACAAGTATCTTAGCTGAACTATGGAACAGCGTGAACTCCTGAACAAGACCCGTAAGAGATCAGCATGAATATACAGTGAAATGTGATGATCTATTTTCCATGCTTAGATGAATAACAAAGCCATAAATGTTGCACACAAGTAAGATGAAGGTACAACCTATGTGGTTGCCATCCATAGGAGTGAGCATCATGTGTTGACTTGTCGATGGCCCTGCAGTTGTTGTGGCTGTCCATGTCGGGCACGCGCATTCGATGAAGGGAACTGTTGAGTGGGGACTATAGCTCCCTTCTGGTGTAAGCTTCTCTTGTTGGAGCAGCTGCGGTGAGTCAGAATACGGTGTGTTTGAAGATGCAGATAATGCATAATGTTGAGAACGACATATCTCTTTGATCTGAAGAAATACACTAAGTGATCAACAGCAAGGTACGAGAGTGGTCACATGTCTGTTGACTGAAGACTAAAATTGGGGTCACTCGATTTTATTTTATTTTGGTACTGTCCGATCTATGCCGGATGGCTTGATGGCCGTCTTGTACCTCCCGGCTACACTGTTCGGAATCTTCCCCGAAGAGCCAGCGACCAACGGCAGAGCAGCCTGCCTCCGCCGTCCGTGGCCCCGGCCAAAACCCCGCTCCCCGCCCCACCGCACTGTCGTGGTTGCGCCGCCCCCGGGCCAATCCACAAAGACTCCCCGTCATCCAGATCCGGCGGCGGCAGTACCTTCAACCCACGCAACTCTAAAAGATAGCCATCTAAGCGCTGCTTCTGTGGCGAACTTGCGGCCCCGCACCCTTACGTTAGACACCAGCCAATTGGCAGCCTAGGAGCTCCGCCGCCTCGAGGGGTGCTGCTTCCCATTGGGAATCAATTGGCCCAGAATAAAAATTCAGACAACTGACGCCTAAATAAAGTGATTTGAGATGAGGGTGCGACCTATCTGGCGGCATGGTGAAGTAGGCAGGTCAAGCTGCTGAGTCGGTGAGGCCGGCGCGGTTGCGGTGGCAACCGGTGGTAGGGAAAGAGCGATGTTGCGACGGTCGACGACTACGTGGAAGCAGCGCCAGGACTCTGGACGGATCTGAAGTTGGAGCCGCTTCGGCGCCATGAACAACAGCGGGGGTGAATCGGCTCCGGTATGGTTCACGCGGCCGTCGTCGAGCCAGCACCGGCAGCACGGAGTAAGAGGCACATGGCCCAGTGCACGACGGCAATTGGACAGCGTCTCCAGCATTAGGGAGGAGGGCGGCTGTGAAATTGGTGGTGGAGTTACAGTTCTACCCTTACCTATAGGCTTCTTGGCTTGGGTCTGTCTACTGAGGGTCGGGGATAGTAGAGTAACTTTTCTTCTCCCCCAAATAGTGGGCGGGAGCGTTTCGGGCGAGGAGGGCGTGCTCTGAACTATAGTGGGCGCGAGCGATTTCGGGCGAGGAGAGCGTGTTTTGAAATAGTAGGCGCGAGCTATTTCGGGCGAGGAGAGCGTGTTTTGCCGACCATGGTCTATGAATTATTCAGCACATGTCATTTCGGCCGAGGAGAAGGTGCGCTTGGATGAAGTTACGAACCTACCCTCGATGTACAATGGGTGAATTGATGCGTGTCCCACATAGGACGGTAATTTCGCGTCTCCCATTTATTTGCTCGGGAGAATTCCACCGAGCAGAGAGGATGTTTAACGGTTCGTTCAAACTTTGGGAGAAGGAGCTTCCACGTCTACCTTACCAAGTCGATTCAAATCAAATTTTGAAATATTAGCTTGCCACTTCTTTTTTAGATGGAGAGATGATGCTCGGGAGTAAAGTGTTTTTACATGCTCATTGCTAGCGATTTACTATATGAAAAATAGTTGCCCACTCAAAAATGTGAATCAAACCCAAAATGAAATATATCAATTCAATAAATAGCTCGTTCAGTAGGTCAAAATAGTGAACTAAATCCAAAATTGAACACCTCAATCGAGTAGCATGTTGTACAGTATTATAGTACTCCATGAACATGTTGAAAGTCAAATTAATGAACTTGTTTGATATACGCATCTATCCGCTTATGTGTGGATTGCAGACAACATGTTCTCCAATTTAAATATTTGAATGCAAGTTTATATCGAAACATGGTTTATATCAGTCTTTGATGCATAAAACGCGACCTCCCCCTCTTCCGCACTCCTGTTCTCTCTCTCTCTCTCTCTCTCTCTCTACCTCTCTCTCTCTCTCTATACCTCTCTCTCTACCTCTCTCTCTCTCTCTCTCTCTCCGACAATCTTCAATTCTGTCACACGCATCCGACACAAAAACCTTTTTGGTCCCTCTCCCTTTCTCTCCATCTCTCTCTCTCTCTCTCC
>NC_041391.1:546395871-546483756 GCF_002162155.2 Triticum dicoccoides
TAGTTCGCATGCATATATACACCATCTATAGGTCTCTCTCGCACACTATGTATGATACTCTAGCTAGTCCAACCTAGATATCTTAGGTGCACTCATTGTATGCACACAAATTTCTTGGCTCTTTGCCCGTAACTATCTCACGCACCACTATGTCGTCTCGGAGCTATTCCCCCCCTCTCTCAAACTCTTCATCCACCTGGGTCACACATACACATGCATATCTCACTCGCACTCGATAGGCCCATCTAAAACTCTATCTCTCTCGCTCGTTCTCTCTCCATCTCACACGCACACACACACAATCTCATGCCCAGCTAGCCAAGTATGATGGTCTCTCACTCAATTGTAGGCACACGCAATCCCCCTATATGTATATGACTAGCTAATCTTAGTCTCCATCACAAACATGTGCATGGTCTATCTCGATTTCTCTCGGGGCATCTTTCTATCGTGCACGCACTCCCTCGATCTCCCACCCATATAGTCCCCTCATGATCTCGAGGGGATATCTCTATCACAAACACACCCTCTCTCCCTCCCCATGCATCCATGACATCCATGTGTCCCTCTCGACCTTTTTTCCTTGTTGGCCAGACCTCTATTGGACATGTGCTACAGGGGTGTCTCTCTCCGTTGCAAACAATCACACACTAGCTATCTTCGTGTATCTCCTCGCCTCGCTTTTCCATCTCGGAGATGCATGCGTGATATGTTCGCATAAGAAATGAAAAAACACACACTCTCTCTAATTTATCGTTTGTTGTCACTTTCTCTTTCACACACATACTATTTTTGCACACTTTCTCATTCTCCTTCACACGCACTTGATCTGTCTTGACTGAGGCACTCTCCTCCATCCATAGGATACAGATTTATTGAAAAGTGAAACATCACCATGTACGTGGAGAAAAATAATTACATCTAGTACGGCAAACATATACCATTAGATTCACCATGAGATGTAGTTTTGTATGATGTATCTTTGGTATTGTAGATATAAATAACACTTGCGTAAACCTGATCAAAGTTTCCAAAGTTTGACTTCTCAAAAATTTACATGCACTGCATTATCAAGCGGATGGAATATCTCTTTCCCCCACTCAGCTATCTGACGCACCACTCAGCCTTATCGTGGCTCCTCAATCTCTCTCAAACTTTATTGGTCAGTTTGGTTCGTGACCTGACCCTCATGCCTTGATGGCCGGTACTGCCTGGTGTGGACGTGAGATGTAAAATATTTCTGCCTGGCTAGGCTTGTGTGGTGCTGAAGCGTTTGGTTCACGTCTAGGCCAGGCAAAGCATCAACGTCCCATCAATCAATCCATGCATCAATTATTTAATGCTAATATCCATCCTTGTTGCTGTTAGCCTCGTGGCCGCACGACCAGGCATGGCCAGGCGTTCAAAGTCGGTCGCTTGGGCTAGGCTACTTGCAGTGTCTGGAGTTTAGCCAGGTTAATTAAAGTGCAAGGGAACCCAGCCTAGGCGGGCTTTCTTTTTCACAGGGTAGCAGCCGAACAAGCGTGCATGAAATCCAGCCACAACCCCAGGCCATGCAAAAGATGCTCAGGACGCAAGCCAAACTGGCCTTATATCTCCCTGGTTCACACATACACATGTCTCGCTCGCGCTATACATATAGACCCATCCAACACTCTCCGCACTTGTCCTCTCTCCATGTGACATGCACCCCCCTAAGTACCATAATACCTCACTCCATCATAGGCTCTGTTTGGATCCATGGGTTAGAGTTAGTTTGGGTTAGTTTGGAGTCAACTAACCCAAAAAGATCCAAACAGGAGGGTTAGTTTGGATTAGATGCATCTAACCCATCCAAAAAAACTAACCCATCCAAGAGGTGCTTATTTGGGTTAGTTCTTCTCGGGACCACTAATAAACACTTTTTTTTTCTCTCGCTCTCCCCACAACAGACCCCTCCCCACTTCCTCGAAGCTTCTCGTCCTCTCCCTCCCTACCTCTCTCTCTCTCTCTCTCTCATCCTCTCTCTCTCCGACAATCTTCAATTCTGTCACACGCATCCGACACAAAAACCTTGTTGGTCCCTCTCCCTTTCTCTCCATCTCTCTCTCCCTCTCTGTGTGTGTGTGTGTGGAGGGGGGAGTCTTTCTAGTTTGCATGCATATAAACACCATCTATAGGTCTCTCTCGCACACTATGTATGATACTCTAGCTAGTCCAACCTAGATATCTTAGGTGCACTCATTGTACACACACAAATTTCTTGGCTCTTTGCCCGTAACTATCTCACGCAACACTATGTCGTCTCGGAGCTATTCCCCCCCTCTCTCAAACTCTCCATCCACCTGGGTCACACATACACATGCATATCTCACTCGCACACGATAGGCCCATCTAAAACTCTATCTCTCTCCCTCGTTCTCTCTCCATCTCACATGCACACACACACACAATCTCATGCCCAGCTAGCCAAGTATGATGGTCTCTCACTCAATTGTAGGCACACGCAGTCCCCCTGTATGTATATGACTAGCTAATCTTAGTCTCCATCACAAACACGTGCATGGTCTATCTCGATTTCTCTCGGGGCATCTTTCTATCATGCACGCACTCCCTCGATCTCCCACCCATATGGTCCCCTCATGATCTCGAGGGGATATCTCTATCACAAACACACCCTCTCTCCCTCCCCATGCATCCATGCCATCCATGTGTCCCTCTCGACCTTTTTTCCTTGTTGGCCAGACCTCTATTGGACATGTGCTACAGGGGTGTCTCTCTCCGTTGCAAACAATCACACACTAGCTATCTTCGTGTATCTCCTCGCCTCGCTTTTCCATCTCGGAGATGCATGCGTGATATGTTCGCATAAGAAACGAAAAAACACACTCTCTCTCTAATTTATCGTTTGTTGTCACTTTCTCTTTCACACACATACTATTTTTGCACACTTTCTCATTCTCCTTCACACGCACTTGATCTGTCTTGACTGAGGCACTCTCCTCCATCCATAGGATACACATTTATTGAAAAGTGAAACATCACCATGTACGTGGAGAAAAATAATTACATCTAGTACGGCAAACATATACAATTAGATTCACCATGAGATGTAGTTTTGTATGATGTATCTTTGGTATTATAGATATAAATAACATTTGCGTAAACCTGATCAAAGTTTCCAAAGTTTGACTTCTAAAAAATTTACATGCACTGCATTATCGAGCGGATGGAATATCTCTTTCCCCCACTCAGCTATCTGACGCACCACTCAGCCTTATTGTGGCTCCTCAATCTCTCTCAAATTTATTGGTCAGTTTGGTTCGTGACCTGACCCTCATGCCTTGATGGCCAGTACTGCCTGGTGTGGACGTGAGATGTAAAATATTTCTGCCTAGCCAGGCTTGTGTGGTGCTGAAGCGTTTGGTTCACGTCTGGGCCAGGCAAAGCATCAACGTCCCATCAATCAATCCATGCATCAATTATTTAATGCTAATATCCATCCATGTTGCTGTTAGCCTTCTGGCCGCACGACCAGGCATGGCTAGGCGTTCGAAATCGGTCGCTTGGGGTAGGCTACTTGCAGTGTCTGGAGTTTAGCCAGGTTAATTAAAGTGCAAGGGAACCCAGCCTAGGCGGGCTTTCTTTTTCACAGGGTAGCAACCGAACAAGCGTGCATGAAATCCAGCCAAAACCCTAGGCCATGCAAAAGATGCTCAGGACGCAAGCCAAACTGGCCTTATATCTCCCTGGTTCACACATACACATGTCTCGCTCGCGCTATACATATAGACCCATCCAACACTCTCCGCACTTGTCCTCTCTCCATGTGACATGCACCCCCCCTAAGTACCATAATACCTCACTCCATCATAGGCTCTGTTTGGATCCATGGGTTAGAGTTAGTTTGGGTTAGTTTGGAGTCAACTAACCCAAAAAGATCCAAACAGGAGGGTTAGTTTGGATTAGATGCATCTAACCCATCCAAAAAAAACTAACCCATCCAAGAGGTGCTTATTTGGGTTAGTTCTTCTCGGGACCACTAATAAACACTTTTTTTCTCTCGCTCTCCCCGTAACAGATCCCTCCCCACTTCCTCGAAGCTTCTCGTCCTTTCTCTCTCTCTGTGTGTGTGTGTGTGGGGGGGGGAGTCTTTCTAGTTCGCATGCATATATACACCATCTATAGGTCTCTCTCGCACACTATGTATGATACTCTAGCTAGTCCAACCTAGTTATCTTAGGTGC
The DNA here is from genome assembly GCF_002162155.2 of Triticum dicoccoides. Classification (NCBI taxonomy): domain Eukaryota; kingdom Viridiplantae; phylum Streptophyta; class Magnoliopsida; order Poales; family Poaceae; genus Triticum; species Triticum dicoccoides. The sequence goes on from NC_041391.1 coordinate 546,400,098, forward strand.
ACTCATTGTACGCACACAAATTTCTTGGCTCTTTGCCCGTAACTATCTCACGCACCAGTATGTCGTCTCGGAGCTATCCCCCCCCCTCTCTCAAACTCTCCATCCACCTGGGTCACACATACACATGCATATCTCACTCGCACTCGATAGGCCCATCTAAAACTCTATCTCTCTCCCTCGTTCTCTCTCCATCTCACACGCACACACACACAATCTCATGCCCAGCTAGCCAAGTATGATGGTCTCTCACTCAATTGTAGGCACACGCAGTCCCCCTATATGTATATGACTAGCTAATCTTAGTCTCCATCACAAACATGTGCATGGTCTATCTCGATTTCTCTCGGGGCATCTTTCTATCATGCACACACTCCCTCGATCTCCCACCCATATAGTCCCCTCATGATCTCGAGGGGATATCTCTATCACAAACACACCCTCTCTCCCTCCCCATGCATCCATGCCATCCATGTGTCCCTCTCGACCTTTTTTCCTTGTTGGCCAGACCTCTATTGGACATGTGCTACAGGGATGTCTCTCTCCGTTGCAAACAATCACACACTAGCTATCTTCGTGTATCTCCTCGCCTCGCTTTTCCATCTCGGAGATGCATGCGTGATATGTTTGCATAAGAAACGAAAAAACATACACTCTCTCTAATTTATCGTTTGTTGTCACTTTCTATTTCACACACATACTATTTTTGCACACTTACTCATTCTCCTTCACACGCACTTGATCTGTCTTGACTGAGGCACTCTCCTCCATCCATAGGATACAGATTTATTGAAAAGTGAAACATCACCATGTACGTGGAGAAAAATAATTACATCTAGTACGGCAAACATATACCATTAGATTCACCATGAGATGTAGTTTTGTATGATGTATCTTTGGTATTGTAGATATAAATAACATTTGCGTAAACCTGATCAAAGTTTCCAAAGTTTGACTTCTAAAAAATTTACATGCACTGCATTATCGAGCGGATGGAATATCTCTTTCCCCCACTCAGCTATCTGACGCACCACTCAGCCTTATCGTGGCTCCTCAATCTCTCTCAAACTTTATTGGTCAGTTTGGTTCGTGACCTGACCCTCATGCCTTGATGGCCGGTACTGCCTGGTGTGGACGTGAGATGTAAAATATTTCTGCCTGGCCAGGCTTGTGTGGTGCTGAAGCGTTTGGTTCACGTCTGGGCCAGGCAAAGCATCAATGTCCCATCAATCAATCCATGCATCAATTATTTAATGCTAAAATCCATCCATGTTGCTGTTAGCCTTGTGGCCGCACGACCAGGCATGGCAAGGCGTTCGAAATCGGTCGCTTGGGCTAGGCTACTTGCAGTGTCTGGAGTTTAGCCAGGTTAATTAAAGTGCAAGGGAACCTAACCTAGGCGGGCTTTCTTTTTCACAGGGTAGCAACCGAACAAGCGTGCATGAAATCCAGCCACAACCCCAGGCCATGCAAAAGATGCTCAGGACGCAAGCCAAACTGGCCTTATATCTCCCTGGTTCACACATACACATGTCTCGCTCGTGCTATACATATAGACCCATCCAACACTCTCCGCCCTTGTTTTCTCTCCATGTGACATGCACCCCCCCTAAGTACCATAATACCTCACTCCATCATAGGCTCTGTTTGGATCCATGGGTTAGAGTTAGTTTGGGTTAGTTTGGAGTCAACTAACCCAAAAAGATCCAAACAGGAGGGTTAGTTTGGATTAGATGCATCTAACCCATCCAAAAAAAACTAACCCATCCAAGAGGTGCTTATTTGGGTTAGTTCTTCTCGGGACCACTAATAAACACTTTTTTTTCTCTCGCTCTCCCTGCAACAGATCCCTCCCCACTTCCTCGAAGCTTCTCGTCCTCTCCCTCCCTACCTCTCGCACCGCCCGTGAAGGTGCCTCGCCGTATCTGCGCTCCATCTAACCCTACCATCGAAACACCTCTTTACTTAGAGTTAGTTCAGGGTTAGTTCAGGGTTAGAATCTAACTCTAACCTCTAACTGAATTAGAGCATCCAAACAGGGCCATAGGCGCAAGCACTCCCCCCTCCTAAGTATGATTATCTCTTACTAGCCATCAGGAACACACGTATTGTCTCCTTCCATCCATACGTCTATCTCGATATCTCTCGGGGCATGTTCTATCGCGCACACACCTTTTCACTCGATCTCCCACCCATGTAGCCCCATCACGATCTCCAGGGGATCTCTCTATGAAAAACATACAGTCTCTCCTCCCGATGTCTGCATTTTCTCCGTACGTCTCTCTCGTCCTCTCTCCCTTGTTTGTCAGACCCCTCTTGGCCACGTGCTAGGGGTCTTGCTCTCCGGTTCCAAACAACCACACACTATCTCCTCACCTTGCCTCCGTTGTCGAAGATGCATGTGTGATATGTTTGCATAAGACACGCACGCTTTTGCTCTACTTTTATCGTGTGTTGTCCATGTCTCTTTCACACACGCACACACACTTTTTTTACACACACACTCTCTCTCTATCTCTCTCTCTCTCTCTCTCTCTCTCATAGGGACTGTCACGTCCATAAGCATATGGATGTTTGGAAAAGTCAATCCTTAGAAAAGTTTGACCAGGTATATGTGGAGAAAAACATTTACATCTAGAATGATCATTAGATTCATCACAACATGTACTTACTTCATACTATCATTTATCTTTGGTATTGTAGATATAAGTAATTTCTTTATAAACTTGGTCAAAGTATCAAAAGTTTGACTTAAAAAAATGTTGGAACTACATTATCGAACAGAGGGAGTAGCTCTTTCTCTCTCTCTCTGCTATCTCTCATGGGCCTCCCCTCTCACTCGAACTCTCTATACCGACGGATTATACGCTCACTGTGTCAGCGTATAGCTCCGTATATTGTTTAGTTGACCGGTCAACCAATCAACATGCTGCCTTGTCAGCTCGTGTTCTGTATCTTCGTGTGCTGGCCCATGTGGCAGTGGGTGAAAATAAGTAAACTAGAGGCCCATCTGACATGCAATGAAGTAAATAAAGTTGAAAACACTCGGGGTAGCACCCCGCATGCTAGTAAATTGAGGGCGCATTGAGGAAAAACTTCTTGCGCGCGAAGGACGCACTCGCGCACAATTCACCACTGTGCGGCGGCACACATAGAAGGACGCACTCGCGCACACCCAGCACACAACACACACCAGCACACGTGTACACCGGCGTCGCTGCCGGTTGAGATGGACGGCGAGGTAGCCAACAAGCGGAGGCGGCTCGAGCCAAAACCGCATCCGGCGAGCCTGGACTTCATCAGCAGCCTCCCCGACGACATGCTGCTCGTCATCATCGGCCTCCTCCCCACCAAATCTGCTGTGTAGACCGCCCTGCTCTCCCGGCGGTGGCGCCCCCTCTGGCGCTGCGTCCCCCTCAACCTCACCATCAACAGCTACCTCTACGACGGGGATTGCAAACGCATGGCCGCAGTCTCCAAGATCCTTTCATCGCACCCTGGGCCAGCCAGACGCCTTGACATCCGCATGTTCAGTACCAACTGCAAGGTCCAACCCAAGTTCGACGAGTGGTTCTTATCCCCCGCCCAAGATCAGCTCGAGGAGCTCGGCTTTGAAGCTGGACGATGTCGCTCTCTGCCACCGTCCGCGCTCCGCCTCACGCCAACGCTGCGCCGCACCAGCTTCAGCTCCTGCGATGTTCCCCAGATTAATGTCGTGCCCGCCCTTCTTCTCCCTCAACTCAAGCAGCTCGACCTCTTCGACGTTGTCATCTCGAAGAAGGCTATGGAGCACCTACTCCACAGCTGTACTACGCTCGAGTACCTTTGTCTTGAGCAGATCCACGGGTTCATTAGCCTCCACATCGCCTCGACGAATCTCTGATGGATTTATGTGTCTTGCTGGCCCCGCAACAAGACATCAATTGGGAAGAGATCACTCTAGCTGTTCCACGTTATGGTCATTGACAATGCGCCTTTCCTTGAGAGATTGCTTGTATCGGATCTAGAAGGTCCAACAAAAATTAGGGTCAATGACGCGCCAAAATTGACAACGTTGGTGTACTCGTCTGCCAAGTTCTTCGAACTCTTTATTGGATCCATAATCGTTCAGGTACAACACTCATCTTCTTCTCCGTCTTCTTGAAATTCATATTTTTAAATTTCTTCTTGAAGTATTTACGACCGTCTTCCAGAAAATGATTCCCACAAGCTTGACCCAGTCCATGTGCACAGTGAAGATCTTAGCACTAAAATCTATCGGCCCCAATCTGGATCAAGTTGTTGGATTCCTTACATGCTTTCCGTGCACGGAGAAGCTACTCATCGAGGTGAAACTTCTTTCTTATAAGTAAACGATAATCACAACGTAGCTCAATTTTTTCGTAATTTTCCCAAATTACGATGATAAGTGTAGTGTTCAAAACTGCATCTACGCACTACACCGAAAGAAATGTTTTTAGTATTTTTTCTCACGTGATCACCTGCATCGTTTTTATGTTGTACTACTATAGTAGCCTAGGCTAGTCATAGTGGAAAGTAACTTGCACTACTCTAGTAACTCTATGGTTACCCTAAGAGCAAGTATTACCTCCGTCCTGGTTTACTCTTCCAATTTTGTAGTATCAAAATTTGACCATAGATTTAACTGACAAAATGTTAATGCATGTCACTAAGAACTATATCGTTGGATTCGTATTCGAACATAATTTCAAATGGTGTAATTTTAGTGACATGCATTGGCATTTTCTTAGGTAAATCTATGGTCAAAATTTTATACTATATACGAGGTAGTATTCCCTCCGTCCCAAAATTCTTATCTTACATTTGTTTAGATACGGATGTATCTAACACTAAAATGTAACTAGATACATCCGTATTTAGATAAATTTAAGACAAGAATTTTTGGACGGAGGGAGTACAAAAGTGGGCTATGTAGGCCAAAACCTGTGCCAAATTCAGTTGTGATGCATTTGGCATCGATGCCCCTCCATTGCTCACCTGGTGCCCCAATCTGGATCACCTACTATGCTCCGGTGCCAAATTAACTCACGCAATGAAAAAACACTGCGTGGGAGAGAGAGAGGACTGAGGCAATAAAAAAACACTTGTTTGGGAGAGTGAGAGGTTGGTGTAGTTGGTTTGATTGATTTGTTTATACATGTGGGTCCGTGTGCGCAGCGGTGCCAACTCTCTCACATCGCGAGAGCGGTGCCAAAATCTTTTGATTTGACATCAATGCGTATTATGTGGCATAGTTTTGCAAAATATGGCATCGGCCACATAGTGGAAGGCAACAAATGCCCAAGCTCTTCACGTGCTCCTAGTTAAATGAGAGGAAACAGAAAGAGAGAGAGAGAGAGAGAGAGAGAGAGGGAGGGAGGGGGAGAGAGAGAGAGAGAGAGAGAGAGAGAAAATATCACTAGCCAGCCAACCCTATAGTATGAGCGAATGATATTGGTACCTCTTGATGACACAGCAATCTTATGCAGCCAGCTGCTCTAATATGTTCTCTTCTTCTGCAGATAAAAAAAGACCCGAAAGTGAAAATGTGCTGCACTATAACAATCTCATCGAATGCCTTGATCTCCATCTTACAGAAATTGATTTGATTGACTACCGAGGCAGCACATCTGAGATTAAATTGCCAGGTTCTTTGTTCTGGAGGCAAGTGTGCTCAAGGTAATGAGGTTTGGCGTTCTCTGGCGCAACAATGAATGGCGTCCTGATCACCGCAAGCATCTAAGCCTAAATGACAAAGTCTCCGCAGAAGCTGAATTTGTTTCTAAAACATCAAGTGGCCAGAGACTCGAAAACTTATTTGGCCATTAGTGACTTGTTAGGGCGGTGGATTTTACTTTGTACGATAATGCTGCATCCACCTAAATTAACGAAAGTTCTTACGTAAACTTCCTAGTAATTCCCTCTTCGTAGGTGCAGCATTACTCCTAACATTTGTAATATCAGTTTGAAACTTGTAATATTGCCATGTCCTATTCCTGCGTTTTCGAAATCCTGCGAATCAAATAGGTCCTGTGTTGGTGATGATGTTGTGCCTCCCATCTTTCACCAATAGCCGTCGGATCTAGATGGGACGCATACAAACCAAGCTTCTCCATTTTTGCAAAAAACATGCCCGCACTTGTTCCCTATTTACAAACAACTCCTTGTCTATCACAATCAGCCTTATCTCCTCCCCACCACATCTAGAAGGCCGTGGAAAAATCTGGCGCGATGGCCGCTGTCGGAGCTGTCCACCCCCAATCTTGGTGTTCCGTGCAATACACGGGCATCTACGCACGGGAAATTATGTCGAACAGGGCTAGTTGTAAGCAGGCTAGATCTACAGCCATGATGATAGTGAATGAAGATGGTGAGGCTGACTATGGTATGCCGAACACGGCGCCTATACTCAGGTGTCATCTACGGCGCAGGGTCTTGTCACTTCACTGTGATGAGCAGCACATAATAATTTGACCAACGGGTAGTACAGTGCTAGTACTCCTACTACTACATTGGTAGTACTACTACTAGTACTAGTAGCACCACCGTCTGGATTTAGGAGTACTACCATGTCCATCTGGATTTTAGTATTTGACTAGCAATATCTAGTAATGCATGTCACAAAAAATGTACTACTCCCTCTGTAAATAAATACATGGTGTTTTATTCCTATCGGCGAGAGAACTTAATGTTTTTTTTGCTAACTAGAGTACTAATAGGATTACATGCAATGAACTAAAAACTGCATGTCATGTTTGGTAGTCTCAAGTCATTGAAAGCATGCACGGCCCACATCTCTCATTGGTTGATATGTCATGAAATAAGAAACAAGGAGGGAGTTAATGCACCGTGCCTAAGTGTTTTGGGATTATTTGGTTTTCGTAAGGCGACTTACAGAACATTTTTGTTTACATGCATTAACATTTTATTAGTTAAATCAAAGGTCAAAACTTGGTGCAAAATGCAAAGGGGACCAATAAACCAGTAAACATCAAACTTCTATCGTTGGCCCCAACTAGAGGTCCCGTGAGATGACTATACTGCACCGGCACGGAGGGGGACGCAGTTGACTTACGGCAACTGCCTTTGGGTGAATGCCACGTGGGCCCAGGGGGTGGCTGGCCCACCTATCATACAGAAAAAGGCAGGTGCAGTAGAGGGCCGAGGAGTAGTATGAAATCCTATGCACCTACGCACGCTAACCAAGGGCAAGAGTGATCACTCGAATCGCAAGATCAGTTGACTAGAAGCTAACTAGACCCGTGGAGGCGATGAGCGTGAGCATCAGCCGGCTGTGCTAGATGGTCCATGATGCCGGCCTGCGGCCCGGCACCGAGGAACGTCTCTAGGTAGTATTGCTTGAGGCCGCCAGGGCGAAGGGCCGCTTGGACGACAGCTTCGTCTCCTTGTTCGACGAGGTCCTTGTCGGTTTCCTCAACAAGTTCACCGTCGTCAAGAAGCTCGCGGACGACTTTGACGTAAGCCTCCAGCTGACACGCACAGGCTCTGCGATGCCCTCCACCCTCAACGGCCACTATGGTGACAACCTCTTCGACGCACTGGTGCCCTGCGACTGCCCGTCGTCGCGCCGGAGAATGTCCACCTCGAGGTCGCGCTCGCCGCGTAGCGACTGGCGCAACAAGACACCATCGACATACTCACCCACGTCTACGCGCAAATCGTCCACAAGGACTACTACATGCAAGAGGAGGACGATAGGACGCTGGCCTTCTTGGACCGCAGGGCAACCTTGGACGGCACTGTTCAGAAGGACGTTGAGCTCGCCGCCAACGCCGCTGCTCCTCACACGTCGGTTGGTGACCTGGCGCACTAGGGCGTGAGGATGTCGTTGATGGATCCATATGTATTTTTATCTTTCCGTCAAATCCATGTAGTAGTATATGATACTACAGTAATTATCTTACCTTTCGCATCAACTTCATAATTTTCATACGTACTCCATGCATGAACGGCGCCAGAACCAAACTTCTCACTACTCTAGGAAAAATCGTTATTTTCTATCTATCGGTTGCGCCATGGAGCAGAACCAAATTTTACAAGTTACGAGTTCAAAAGGAAAAGCCTGCTGTGTTCGCGTCGCACCCCCACACGGTTGGTCTGGCACGCCGCTCAAGCGGGAATGCATGCGGTGTTGCATTTTCACTTACAAGTGGGACCGCAGTTGAGCAAACCGACTATCGGCAAACCCCCATCCCGCCCACCGGGCGATGGCTGAGAAAACAGGAGGGAGAAGAGATGGATGTAGCACGGACTCCAAGAAAATTGGTTTCGGATAGGACTCGTGTGGGTGGCGTGTGCCGTACTGCTAGACATGAATGCTAGTTACGGCCCATGCCACCCCACTATATCGAGCCTATATCGAGGTACGTAGAACAAATTTCCTGTAGTCCGTGCTCAGCCCTCCTCTATCTCTCTTCTCAGCCAGCCAGCGGACGCGCGGAGCCCATCGTCTGTTTGCTCACATGCGGTCCCACATGTCAGTGAAAACGCAAGCGGACCCACTGAACCTGCACATCTTTCACCTCGACGTGCTGGTGATGAAAAACAAATCCAAGAAAGATCTTCGATGGCCGCTTTTGGAGTTACTCAAGAGTAGTAAGATTCTATTTATAGTTTAACCCAAGATGCACATCTCGTGGCTTCAACTACCACTCTGTTTTCTTTCATGACACGACCTGGATGCTGGATGTCCCACGTGTCGGCAAAAGGAGGAAGAACCCGACCAAATCTTCGGTTGTGCTCTCGGATTAGACTAGTTGTGCTAACTTAAAAAATTTATTGTGTACTCCCTCAGTTCCAAAATACTTGACTTCCATTTGTCCAAAAATGGATGTACCTATATACTAAAACATGTCTAGATACATATATATATATATTGACAAATAGAAGGCATGTATTGTGCAACGGAGGGAGTAGAATGGATGCAAGTTTTTGTATTGGGAAGAAGAGTACATCCATATATTGATAGAGCACAATTTAGTAGATGTTCTATCACTTTTAGCTAGCACAGAGGCTAGAGATGAGATTAGTGCACTTGTTGATACTCCTACTAGAATAGAGGCTAGACATGAGACTAGATGCGAGGAAGCAACGTCTACTTCTTTACACTCGAAGAAGAAAGAAGCACACAAGTTCCAGCCTCCTAGATCAACAATGAATGCATCGAGAAGGCACTAATCCAACTTACAGGAGTAGTAAAATGTATTCTTGTGGTTCTTGTTTTCTTTGGTCTTGCTTTTCTAGTCAAAATTATCATTGGAGGTCGTGCAAAACAGAGGTCCGTTTGGGGTCGTGCGTTGGAGTTGGCCTTACAAGTGGGACCGCAGTTAAGGAAACTGACTATCGGCAAACCCCCACATCGCCCGCCGCGCGATGGCTGAGTTAGAGAAACGATGAGGTTGAAGAGATTGCTCTAGCACGAACTCCAAGAAATATGGTGTCAGATGGAAGTCGTGCTGGTGGCGTGTGCCGTACTCCTGGAAGTGAATGCTTGTTCTGGCCCATGCTACCCTACTACTCCTACTACTTACTATATAGTACTAGTATCGAGGATTCGAGGTGCTGGTTACGTAGTACAATATGGCTACAGTAAAAACACCCGCACGACACGTGAAGCATGTGAAGCTAGTACAAATAGTGTACTACTATTTTTGATTGGCCTCATCCAATAATCTATTGCAATGCACATACAATTATGTATTCGGAAAATATTTTTTTGCCTCGTCGCACCACTCACTGAGAGAAGCGACTCAAAAGCCATTCATAAATTTAGTAAGTTTATCACCGGCATATCATTTTATTACATACAACAGGTTATCAACCCACATCGACAACGAGGATACATTATAAATACTAAAGTTTTCACCACACAACAAATAACAAGCAATGAAATGAACTTCAACTCAACCATTCCTCGGCGTTGGAAATGCTTGCTTTGAACCACAAGTGATTCTCTGGGACGGGCCATCCATTGTCGATTTGGAGACCAACGCAGGACTGATCATCCAGGCTGAAGCGGCCTACTATATCAGTACCAGGGTAGGGAACCACCCAAATGTCCGAGGTATAGACACAGTTGCTTCTCATAAATGGTAGTAATGTTGTGTCAACATCAGTTGGATCGCCTTTCACCATCATTGGATAGTTTTGTCCAAGGAAGAGCAAGTTTTCTCCAAGACTATCAATTATGTACCAAGGAGAAGGTGTTGGCTCTAGCACACTAGTATCCATCCCGAATACCATGCAACGGGTGTTGGAATAGGTCCGGAGAGTGCGACCATGGGAGACTACACCTGCTTCCTAAGCAGTAACATCATCAGTGGGCTGTATACACACAAGAAGAGGTGATCCATCGGAATTAGTTGCCAGGCGCCAAAGAGTATATGGGCGCTGCTCGTCCTCATGCTCGTGATCATCACCATCGTCATCTCCCCCTTCGTTATAAATTTTTTCAAGTATAGGTGGTGGAATGTTCACAGGACCGTGGAAACACAAGAAGAAGGTTAATTAGTAAAGGGAAACTTGCTAACCCGCATGCATGTGGATGAAACAATTATAATTACGGTGGAAGACAAACATACCGAAACTACGAGGATGCCATGCAAAAACAGTGCCACGAGTGGTGGCAGCAAACACAAGGCCCTCGTATTGAATTGCATCACAGTACTCATCAGTGTACAGAAACTGATTTTTGAGCAATATCCATCGAGTCAAACCACCAAAGACGGCAACAAGCTTGTCGAAGATAGCAACAACTTCATAGTTGTTGTAATTCCAAGAGCGGTTGGGAACTCGACAAATTGCTATGTTCCGTAGAAGACAGTCACCATGATTGTATTTGAACGTGCGTACAATACCGGTGTGTTCAACTCTAGGCAGTCTGCTGAGATTTTTGGAAGTGGCACTACTAGGAAAAGGGCTATAGATGGGATGGACACTAATGGCGCACTGTACATGTGGTGCGCCATTACTAAATACTAATGGCGCACCATGTGTTGGTGCGCCATTAGTGTGCAAATACTAATGGCGCACCACATCCCACGGTGCGCCATTAGTAAAAAAAAATTGATTTTTTTCAAAACTACTAATGGCGCACCGTGGGGGTGGTGCGCCTTTACTAGTTGACGTAGTAATGGCGCACCACACCCATAGTGCGCCATTAGTAGTTTTGAAAAAAAAGTAAAAAAAAAATTGTTAGTAAAGGCGCACCTGTGGACAGTGCGCTGGTGCGCCATTACTAAGTTTTTTTCAAAAAAAATTCAAAAAAATTTCAAATTTTTTTTCAAAACTAGTAATGGCGCACCACCCCACGGTGCGCCATTACTAACTTGGCCCAACACCGAATGCACCCCCCTTGGACCGCCTTTTCAGTTTAAAAAATAAAAGAAAATGATGGAAATGTCAAAAAAATAAAAGAAAATAAGTTTCCCATGTAATATGTGGTCTAGTTGTTGGGAAAATTTACAAATATGAATTTCAACTTTATTTGCAAAATTTCTCTGGAAATTTGTAAAATGGGCATAACTTTTGCATACGAACTCGGATTAAAAAGTTTTTTATATGAAAAAGCATCTACTCAAAAAGTTACATCCGAACCCCGTTAAACATTTTCAAAATCCCCAAAAACCTAACAAAAAAAAGGTATGGGGCTTTCAAGATCTAGAGGCAAAAAAATTAAAAAAATTTCAAAAAAAACTGGTTTTGATTTTTTTAATTGTTTTTCAAAAAATGATACCTAATATGACCGGGAAGTTTGAAGTATTTTTCAAAATTTCCTCATAGTCATGAACATGAACAAAGTCCTAGACATCAACAACGTATAATAGGATTGATATGCTAGATATATCAACAAGTGCCTGTGAAGTGAGCTGTTGCTGGGGCTAGATAAAACTCTAAAGTTAAGCGTGCTTGGGCTGTAGTAGTGTGAGGATGGGTGACCTTTCGGGAAGTTTGACCACGGAGTGCGATTTGACCTGAGATTTAGCCATATTGACCTGAGATTAAGAAAAAATTAAAAAAATTGAATTTTTTTTTGAAAAAAAATGTTACTAATGGCGCACTTCTATGTGGTGCGCCATTAGTATACCAGATACTAATGGCGCACCGTGGGCTATACTAATGGCGCACCGTGTGGTGCGCCTGCCCAAGCCTTGCCCTCAAGCGATGGCATCTTAACATCATACATATCATATCAAGCGGCATCAACTTTCACAGGGCGAGGCCTCCGTCGTGCCGTTGCCAGTCATCAGGGTCACGACGAAGAAGATAGGGGAGATCAAACCGCTCCTTGACTCTTGGGTTCCTTGTAATGATGTTATTAGTTGAGTCTAGAATGGCCTTGAACGAACCTGCCATGCTAGCCGAGGTGATGACGTCGCACCGATCAATGAGTTCCTCCACCACGTCATCCTTTAGATCTGGGCAAGAATAACGGGGTCGTTTCCGTCCTGTTCCCTCCATGGAGAAGACGATTGAACAATGGTAGAAGAAAGGGTGAAGGGCTGAAGGAAGATGGAGGAGGGAGAGGAAGAGCGTGCAACAGCAGTTCCAAATCGAGAGGGAAAGGCGAAGAGTCGGTGGACGGTTGCCAGTTTGCCACCGTTCACGAAGGGGCGCCCCGGCCTACACGTCGGTTCGAAAATACTCCTACTACTCGCCGTCGTCGCACTGATATGTTGGAACGGGACCACATGTGAACGAAACATGGTGTGTATTTTCTCGTGCAAAATGCGATCTAGCCGCGTTGGCCCGAGGTGCCGCATTAGTTGTCGACCTTTATTTTTTTAATGGCATGCCGTTCAATTTTGAAGCACGACTAACCGATACTGTACACAGAGAAAATATAAACTACTCTACCACTACTCCACCTCCAGTACTAGTAGTATAAAAAAGATATATAGGCTGGAGCTTCAGCGCTTTCTTGCCAAGGGCGGCCCACTAGCTTCTCACACTACCACCCTCTCTCCAGATCTAAAAAAGACGGCCCCTCTCTCCCTCCTCACCGGTGGTCACAGATCCGCCGGGGAAGAAAAGGACATGCAGCGTTGACGCACTCATCATCGGCAAGCGAGGTCACGCACTGACGACAAGGCCGTCTGTCAGACCTAGCGCCCGCGCGGGATGGCCTCCGTCCCCAAGCTCGCTGCCGTAGTGTCTGCAGAGGACGACGACCACGAGCGAAGCCACTTCCCGCCGACCCTCAGGTATGCTACCTCTTTTCGAACCATACCCTTGTTCTATTGCCCCATCTGCCACATCGTTGCATGTGCATCTTTTTCCACTCCACCATCTTCCCAATTTGCTATCCTCTGCTCTATTGGCCACGCAGACGAGAACCATAATTTGCACTATTAAAGGAAACCCTACTTCAATGCAGACTAATCCATTCTGGGTTGAATAAGGAAAGGAAGGGAGATTGTACTGTTCAAGAGAGTAGGCATCGAACCCGCATCTAGGTTGAAAAGTGGAAAATGAGTAGCTAAGGAACGAGTCTCGTGTCTCTTGGTTGAAGAAGGGTAGAAAGGCATGACAACACAATAAAGAATGACCAGGTCGATCGGTTTGTTGTCCTCACATAGGAAAAGGTGGCTAAAGAGAACAAAAATGGGACGTAATCCACATATGGTGCCTGGATATTTGTTGCTCTGGGAAACCATACCTCCCTCACCACTCTGCGTCCGTGGAGGTACATCGTACTTGTGCGCCCACTGTCCGAATGGGCCTCCCATGCTCTTATTGCCAACTTTTTGTTGTTAGTATAACGCCAGCAGTCAAGTCAAGCAATGCTACTGCTAAAGTGACGCCACATTTAACTAATGCCGCTCTCAGTCTAATGCCACCGTTAAATTTAAGCAATGCCATTTAATGTCACTGGATTATTTCAGGATTAGCTGTTGATAGTGGATGTATTAAAGATTTTTCAGCTAAGGCATTCTAATGCTATTGCACAACAAGTATACCAACGATGAAACTTGTTACTACCTTTAGATTTTTGCACTATTAATGCTTATAGATTACATACCTCACTTTCATGAGATAAGTTAATTTTTTTGTACAAAGTCACCAAAACGCCAAGGCGCTGATGTCATTTTATTTTGGTTAAACTGCACAGACAATTATGAAGACAAGAGGAAAGGTCAAGAGTGGGCACCTCCTCCTTCGGCTGTTCTCTTGATTCATTCGATCAAGTTTTTATGTTTGATCGATTATCAAGATTAGGATAGCAATTTTTAAGGTCCCCCCGAGTTCGAAATGATATTTACCTTGGAGGTACATAGTTTGCAATTTTTTTATACTGTCATTAGTTAATAATGATAGTTACCTTCATACTTTTGTATTTGGTTTAATGCTCATGTACAGCTAGTATATCAATGCTGAAACTTGTTACCTTTACATTTTGTATTGTTAATTCTTATAGAAACCTTCCAGTGCTAGAGTTTATTGAAATCTGTTCAGTAAAACCATTGTACTGTACCCTGTAATAAACTAACTACTCTACTGTTGCACTAGCCACTGGATTAGTGTATATTTGTAGTATTCGAATGGTGTTGCATTAGCGTATGAACATAAATAAAGTGTGGCAGGCTTTCCCAGATATGTGCTCAAGAAAACTACTACCAGTTTTTCTAAATACTAGATGTTTGGGTACTTTAAATTGAACTGCGAAAATGTCTTATATTAAGGAACAGAGGGTGTAGAGTTCACTCAAATTATCCCGGTAAAGCTAGTCACAACTTTGTTAAAATTAATGTTCATTATGTTATCGGAGGAGGTCTGTATGTTTGTCTCTAATGCCTGTCGACTACATACCCGACATCATGATGTATTGTTAAGTCATTTCCTTTCGTACAGTGTAACTAAATTGTCAAGGCGGTGATGGCATTTTATTTTAGTAGAACTGCACAAAATTTGCTTAAAAGAAGAGGAAAGGTCAGGAATGGCTTAGTTTTTCAAAAAAAACAATGTATTCCTTCCTGACATCAGCCGATGTTGCTTTATTTATTCCTTCAAACAAGTGGTTAGAAACAGTCTTGCTACCTTTTCCCAATAAGAAATTGGAATGCTTATATTTGTGAGTCTATGCTTCAACTAGTGCCACTTTTATAGTAATCACACTTTCAATATCTATGCAAACAGGGATGCTCGATTTTAGTGGAACTGCACAAAAAGTCAAACTGCTTCAACATTAGGAGCATGTTCTTTTCCAAACCTTTATATCCAATTGGTGGCACTATGAGCTGTTCATTACGAAGGTACATGGTTTGCTACTATCTTGCTACTCTTTCTGTACTGTCATTAGATAGTAATACTAGTGGTTTGCATGTGAATTTATTGGCAGGGTGGACCTACATTGGAGGTGCAGGACATGATTCAATGGTTGGATGCTCAATTTCGGTTGTATCGATTTCACCTCTTCCATCACTGCGAACATGGTGTGGTATTGTTTACTAGCTGCTTGATATTTGTGCAGACAGAGATGTCTGCCTGTTGCTATTTGGAAAACAAACAAAGTGTCCGCAATTTTGGTTGAACTTCACAAGAGAATAGTATAGTCACTGCATGCAGTGCCATTTGAAAATAGACACAAAGATTGGATAGTCACTTCATGGACTGCTGAAAAGTAGTAATGTACTATTTACTAGCGAACACTAGGTGTTTCATTGCTTTGGTCTGATTATACAATGGGCATCGTTTTCCCTAAGTGAAAGTTTGTATTCCGAAAATAGTCTCGCGGTGTGATCGAGAGAAGACCAAATCATATTGCAGTGGATGTTCCTCCATCATGTGTGGTTCATTCTCATGGTTCCAGCTGTTGGTGAAACCACTTACGTTTGCAAGAGGAATTGTAGACTTCACAAACAAATTTGTCTTTCAGTCTGTACTGAATGTTGGCCAAGAGAAGCATCCATGTTAGTAGGAAGAACAATTGTTTTTTCTAGGTCTTTGCTTTTGGAGCTACATATTTGTATATGATCTATGAATCATTGGGATGCATTAACATGTTGATCTTATGTATGGGAATCGTACTAGTTAGTTTTAGTTGCGACGCAAGATCAGAAGTGGATGATCTTTGCTTTTGGAGCTACATATTTGTATATGATCTGTGAATCATTGAGATGCATTAACAGTTACTTATTTCTGTTCGCTCAGTGTTACAAGTTACTGATCGATCACTAGCTAGCCTACAAATGCGCTCCTTGCAGTTTTATTTGCGACACAAGATGCGAAGTGGCAGTTTTTTGAATAAAAATGCCTACCTCTGAAGAACTGACAAGTTACACTATCGATCCTACACGGATAAAAATGCTTACCTCTGAAGAAACTGACAAGCTACACTATCGATCTTACACGGATAAATAGCGGATCACGCATGTACTACCTCCTTTCCGGTTTGTAGGGCTCAATTCAAGAAAAGACCTACTCGATCCTACACGAATAAATAGCGGATCACGCACGTACTAGTACCTCCTTTCTTGTTTGCAGGGCTTAATTCAAACCTCTCACCAACCAAGGTACTCCCTCCGTCCGGGTTTTTTAGCCCCGTGAGCAAATCAGCAAGACCAAGGCATGGCAATAATTATTGGCATGCAGAAGTTTAAGCCTAATTAATTCCAGCGATTTAAGTGGCTGCATGCGTGCCCTCAGCTGCGACTCGTTGCATGCTGCTTCACGTACTGCCTGCGAGCGATTCTAAGTGCCTGCATGCAGCCGGCCGTAATTAAGGCAGCTAACTGATGCAAAAAAATATACGCTTTAATTGCTGCGGGCTTTTTAAATCCGTAGAATCATTATTGACAAGGAGGGAGATGATTCGAGTGCACTCGTTTGACCGCCATGCCGGCGTGCGACCCAGATGGCACAGGACGACACAGTCATAATTTCAGTTTCCCTAGCTTTCCACTGCAAGCTGGCGTGCTAAGCCATTATTCATTGAATTCCGATGACCGTCGCGCTACCTTCCCCCTATAAGTATTGTTTCCCGGCATTCTCCGGTGCCACCGTGACCCAACTCGCCATATCCTCATAAGCCCCCATCGGCCCGACGTCGCTCGCCACATCCGCCATGCCCCCGCCCGTCCGCGGTAGGCGACGCCGGAGGCGGTCACCGCCGAAACTAGTGTTCGGTTTATCACCGGAAGGCAAACGGAGGGAGGAGGCATTCTATCTGTCTTTAGATGGCAATGCGCAGATCGAGGAGTTGTTGGAGCGCGACCACCTAGCGGAGGAGCAGCGTATCGCCGATTTGCGCCGCCAGCGGGACATGGAGCAGCAGCGCACCGACGCTCTAAGTCATGAGCAGAGCGCCCGCAACTGGGCCGACTACGTGGAGGCCGGCGCCCGGAAAATAGCCCTGGAGGCTGTCGGGCACGCACGCGTTCGCGACGCCGATATTTACTACCAGCTCGTCAAGTGGGTTTCCCGCTTGGAAGCCGAAGCTTTGGTGGACCACGCCGACATAGAAAGGGCCAACGCGCGTGAGCAACGCGCCCTATCGCACCTCTGGCAAGTCCGAGGCGAGGGGCAGGACACCGGTGCCAGTGTTTAGCGTGTACCACAGATGGCGGCCGGCATCTTCTAGCTAGCTAAGAGTAAGTTAGTACTTGTACGCTACTAGAGTATTAGTGGGAGTAGATAGTTAACTTGGCTATGATGGTTGTCAACGTGGAAGTTCAGTACTCCATATGTGGATCAGACCTGTTACTTTGCTCTGAATGTTGAACTTTCCGTTTGAACGTATGGAATAGGCTGTTATTTTTTTCAATGGGTTGTATTTGTCCTCCACGGGTTTAGAGGCTGACTTGTGGGCCTAGCAAGTTGATGCGTACACAATCGGGAGATGATTGTACGTGGAGGGGATGACAGCAGGGACCCGCCAAGGTCATGGTAGTACGCAAGCAAGTGCCTCTTTATTTCAAGAAAATAAAAAAATGGCTCCTCCTAGTGGATTTCTGACATCTGGGTCCCATGCCATTGTCAATGTAGTCAATAAACGAGAGAATTGCACAACGAGCGGCTGACGCCAGGGACCCAGCAGCTCACCCAGTTATTTTTGTTTTGGGTTAATTTGATAAATGCCACTCTAAATCTGGTGTATCCGAGAAATGCCACTGCAATTTCCAAACTTTGAAAATGCCATTTCATGCCATTTCTAGTGGCATTTTTCGAAGTCTGGCGTGGCATTTTTCAAAGTTTGCAAACTACAGTGGCGTTTGTCAAAGTTTGCAAAAATTGCAGTGGCATTTTTCAAAGTTTGGAAATTGCAGTGGCATTTTTATGAATCGCCATAATTGGAGTGGCATTTATCTAATTTGTTTTTGAGATGGAAGCAGGGTGTCAACTAGGCTGTGCGGGACACTCTGGCCTCTCTAGACAACCTTTTCTTTTATGTTTACCACAGACCAGCCCGGTAGTTTTTTTTCCATTCTGAAAATGGCTAGCCCAGTTTTTTTGTGATTTGTCAAGTAAGTCGCTTTATCAGGTCTGTTGGGCTGCAAATCTTTCAAGACGTGGAGTGCTTCATTCGGGTGGCGGAGAAAATGGCCTATCAGTAATGAGAAATGGGCTGTACATTTTTAAAACACATCAAACCGGCAATTAGTTTCAAATATCTTTTTTTCATTTCGAGATTTTAAATTGCATTGATTTTTATGTGTGGACAATTTATTGGATTTTATATTGATATACATTTATTTTTAAAATCAGTCTGAATGTGACTCGAAATTTCAGGATTAAAAACAGTTTAGACCGCACCAACATATGCAAAATTTCGTATAACTTTTTAACCGTGGCCACAATATGGGCTGTAATGCTAACAAAAAGAATATGGGCTCCAAAAAAACCCGTAAGAATTAGCAAATGGGCTGTAAATTATTTGAAATAATGGCAGATGGGTTGTATGCTGTTTTCCACAGATTTGAGGCTTTCCACAGATGGCCTGTATACTGTTGGATGTCCATCCAACGGCCGTCGTGCTGCCGCACAGGCTCACCGCCCCACCGTACTCCCATCGCTAGCCTAGCCATCCCTCTACTCACCCACAGTCCCACACCTGCTGTTATTCTTCGACGACGGCAGACGAACCAGTAAACTCTTGTGCAGTCGTACTCCCCTCTGGATGGGAAACAACTATCGAGTCTTCCCTGCCTCCGTGTCGTTCCCTTCCTAGGCCTCGCCGTCGTCCACCGTCGTGGTGCTCTCAGCACGGCCTGGTCAACGTGGTCAACAACCGACATGCATCTGAAGTGGACTGTACATGGAGAGGCCGACAGCCGGGTCCATGGCCGCACGCAAGGAAATGCCTCCTTATTACGCGCAAAATAATGATTCCTCCACCTGACATCTGGGACCCACCGAAAGGGCCACCGTATTTTGTGAAAAAAACGTTACCGCCGCTGACAGCTCGGACCCACCAGCTATATCTTCGCACACAAGGAAGTTCCTGCTTATTACGCACACAAAAATGAATACTCCCCCTGCTAGCTGGGACCCAATATAGTGGGCCTACTAAGTTGACGGGGACGAAGGGCTTTGTCAACTTAGTTAATATGCATGATTCTAGCTCGACTGACCGTACGATGTCCATCCAACGGCCATAGTACTTCTTCAACCTCTGGTCTTCTTGCCCCAGCCGCCCAAAGCAGCACCGGTCGTGTCGCCTGCTCCTGCCTCCCGTGGCCGGCTGTGCTGTCGCGGAGGCCTCACCGCCCCCATACTACTCCCACCGCTGGCCAGGCCATCCCTCCACTCCACTCACCCACACCCCCTGTTATTCTGCGGCGACGGCAACGAAGCCGAACCAGTGAACCCTCATACTCCTCTCCGCGTGGGCATCCACTGCCGCATCTTCCCCGGCTCTGCATTGTCCCCTTCCTAGGCCTCGCCGTCATCCACCGCCGTGGTGCTCTCGACACGGTGTAGTCAATGTGGTCAACGACCGAATTCCATCGGAAGAATACTGTACGTGGAGAGGCTGACAGCTGGGTCCACGGCAGCCGCAAGGAAGTGCCTCCCTATTATGCGGAAAATAATTATTCCTCCACCTGACAGCAGGGACCCACCGGACGGGCCACCAGTATTTCGCGAAAAAAACGTTTGCCCCTGACTGCTGGGACCCACCTGACGGGACACCGTATTTCGCGAAAAAAACGTTCCCCTGCTGTCAGCTCGGACCCACCGGAAGTGCCTCCTTATTACGCACAAAAAAATGAATACGCCCCTGCTAGGTGGGACCCACCTTGGTGGGAGGCTGACTTGTGGGCCTACTAAGTTGACGGGGACGGAGGGCTTTGTCAACTTAGTCAATATAAATGATTCTAGCTCCAGTGACCGTACGATGTCCATCCAACGGCCGTAGTGCTTCTTCAACCTCTAGTCTTCTTGCTCCAGCCGCCCAAAGCAGCGCCAGTTGTGCCGCATGCTCCTGCCTCATGTGGCCGGATGTGCTGCCGCGGAGGCCTCACCACCCCCTACTATTCCCACCGCTGGCCAGGCCCTGCGGCGACGGCAGCCTCACACCGCAGCCGAACCAGTGAACCCTCGTACTCCTCTCCGCGCGGGCTTCCACTGTAGCGTCTTCCCCGGCTCCCCGTCATCCCCTTCTTAGGCCTCGCCGTCGTCCACCGCCCTGGTGGTCTCGGTGCGGCGTGGTCAACGTGGTCAAGGAACGACTTCCATCGGACGTGGACTACACGTGGAGATGCTGATAGCTGGGTCCACGACCGCAGCAAGGAAGTGCCTCCTTATTACGCAGAAAATAATTATTCCTCCACCTGACAGCGGGGACCCACCGGACGGGCTACCGTATTTCGCAAAAAAAACGTTTCCCCACACTGCTGGGACCCACCAGCTACGTCTTTGCACGCAAGGAAGTGCATCTGGGGAAAAAAACGATTCGCCGCCCTAACTGCTGGGACCCACCAGCTACACCTTCGCACGCAAGGAAGTGTGTCCGGGCAAAAAAACGATTCGCCCCCCTGACTGCTGGGACCCACCAGCTACATCTTCGCACACAAGGAAGTGCGTCCGGGCAAAAAAAAACCCAAAACGATTCTCCCCCTGACTGCTGGGACCCACCAGCTACATCTTCGCAGCTAAGGAAGTGCCTAACAGTCCGGACCCACCTGGTCGAAGCATACGTAGCGTTGTCATCCTGGTCGTGAATGTGTACATACATACTGGTCGATGTAGAGGCGCACACGTGTTGTAGTAGAGGCGCGCACGTGTCGTAGTAGAGGCGCGCATGTAGCATGTACACGTACGTATAGCGGCCAGGGTGCAAGAAAGAAAATACAGCCACATATGTGTACATACGGGCGGGGTCTCGAACGCCTACTCGCTCATATGTACATGGCTGGGCCAGAACAGAGAAACAGCGTCATCGTCGTGTTCATGGGGAGCCAACCGGCTGGGTCAGAACGGAATGCGTGGTCGTGTTCATCGGGAGGGCTTGGACGAAACAGGCGATGGAAACGAGGCCTGGCGTACCACACAACGGAGGAAACAGACCTCCTACGTTCGGAACGGGGTCCTGTTGATTGGGAGGGGTGTGGCGTACTGCAAAAAGGAGGAAATGGACATCCTACGGTCGAAACGGGGGTCCTGTTGATCGGGAGGGGTGTGGCGTACCGCAAAACAAAGGAAACGGACCTCCTACGGTCGAAACAGGGGTCCTGTTGATCTGGAGCATTGTGGCGTACCGCAAAATGGACGAAACGGACTTGTGTTGGAGCGCTACGGTCGAAACGGGGGTCCTGTTCATCGGGAGGGGTGTGGCGTACCGCAAAACGGGACTCAACGGGATACTGTTCATCTCCACCGTCGACCTCCTCCAGCCTCCACGGGCTACCGTCGACCTCCTCCAGCCTCCACGGGCTCCTGTTCATCCAGCCTCCACCGCGCGCTACTCCACCGGCTACTGTTCAACCATCCCTCCACCGTCTACTGTTCATCCAGCCCTCCACACCACAGGGTCCTGTTCAACCACCCCTCCACGGGCACCCCTCCACCGTCTACTGTTCATCCATCCCTCCACACCACGGGGTCCTGTTCATCCAGAGGCAACGCCACCGCTCACTGTTCGTCCAACACCCCCCTCCCCCGCAACGCTCGCTGTTCATTTAATCGATCGGCTTCAGTTAGCAGCAGCGAAGGAATCATTCGATCGAGTTCAGTTAACAGCCATCGATCGATCGCTCAGGTTCAGTAACGTGTAGCATGCAGTGCAATCGCTCAGGTTCAGTTAGAGCCCAACGCCTCGCTCGGGTTCAGTTAGAGCCAACGCCTCGCACACACGCGTGTACGTGTATGAGAGAAATGCGCATCGCTCGGCCCCCGACCTCCCACCGTAACCGGCAACTCCCCGAAATTTTCCTCCCCCTTTGCTTCTACCATGGTTTTTTTGGTCATGGACGGCCCAAAGAATGTCATGCAGTTGCGTCTTCGGCCCGCCCAGGACGAAAAGCCCATTTTCTGTCATGATTTTTGTCATAGAAGTAGGTGCCCACCACATCTATGATGATACCGGGTTTTGTCACAATTATCGTCATAGAAGTGTCATATGTATGACAGAAAAAAAATCGTTCGGCCCAAAATCTCACGGATGTGTCTTTTTTTGTAGTGTGTGGGGGACACCGTAACGGTGTACGACCCTTGATATGAAGTCTATCACTGGTCCGGACTCGGCCGTTTTGACTGGTTTGGCTTCTATCCATTTGGTGAATTTATCGACCATGACCAACAAGTATTTCTTCTTATGGCTTCCTCCTTTAAGGGGTCCAACCATATCGAGCCCCCAGACCGCAAAGGGCCAGGTTATGGGGATTCTTTGGAGGGCGGTAGGTGGCATATGGCTTTGATTTGCAAAAAGCTGGCAACTGATGCAATTTTGGACAAGGTCCTATGCATCTGCCTGGGTTGTCGGCCAGTAGAAACCTGTATGGAAGGCCTTGCTTATGAGCGCTCGAGCTGCGGCATGGTGGCCGCCGAGTCCGGCATGAATTTCGGCCAAAAGCTGCCGTCCTTCCTCTTCGGACATGCACCTTTGGAGCACTCCAGTCGCGCTTTTCTTATAAAGCTCTCCCTCGTGGACTTTGTAGGCTTTAGAGTGCTGCACAATGCAACGTGCCTCATTTTGGTCCTCTAGGAATTCTTGCCTATTTAAGTAGGATAAGAAGGGCTCTGTCCACGGGGCAATGACAGCCATAATCGCGTGGGCCGAAGGTGTTATTTCGGTGGCGGAGCCTCCAATTGCGTCAGATTGTTCGGGGTCTCGGGTTGTATGCAGATCCGGACTGGTATTGCCGGTCTCCCCTTTCCACACCACGGATGGGTTGAACAGCCTTTCCAAAAAGATATTAGGTGGGCCGGGGTCGCGTTTAGCACCGATGCAGGCAAGAATATCCGCCGCTTGATTGTTTTCTCGAACCACATGGTGGAATTCGAGCCCCTCGAACCGAGCTGACATTTTGAGGACGGCATTGCGGTAGGCCGCCATTTTTGGGTCCTTGGCATCAAAGTCTCCATTTATTTGAGATATTTCAAGATTTAAATCCCCACGCACTTCTAGGCGTTGGATGCCATGGAGACTGCCATCCGAAGACCATGCAACAAGGCCTCGTATTCGGCTGCATTGTTGGAGTCTGTGTAAAGTATTTGGAGTATGTATTGAACTGTATCTCCGGTGGGGGCTGTCAGGACGAGCCTGCCCCTAGACCAGCTATCATCTTAGAGCCGTCAAAGTGCATGATCCAATTGGAGTACGCGCCGTACTCTTTAGGGAGTTTGGCTTCTGTCATTCGGCGATGAAGTCAGCCAGTACTTGCGACTTAATGGCTCGTCATGGTTTGTATGTTATGTCGAACGTGTGGAGTTTGATAGCCCATTTAGAAATCCGGCCCGTGGCATCGCAGTTATTTATTATGTCATCGAGTGGTACTTCGGTGGCCACCGTCATTGAACACTCTTGAAAGTAGTGTCATAGTTTTCGGGATGCCATGAAGACCGCGTATGCTATCTTTTGATAATGTGGGTACCGTGACTTGCATGGGGTGAGGACAGTGGATACGTAGTATACCGGCTTTTGAAGTGAGAACTTATGTCCAACTGTCTCTCGTTCGACGACAAGCACTGCGCTTACAACCTGATGTGTTGCAGCTATATATAGCAGCATTGGTTCGCCGACATTTGGCGCGGCCAAGATTGGATTGGTGGCCAAGAGGGCTTTTATTTCCTCCAGTCCGGCCGTAGCCGCATCCGTCCACTCGAAGTATTCGGTGCGTCGAACAAGGCGATGAAGAGGTAGTGCCTTTTCTCCTAATCGGGAGATAAAGCGGCTTAAGGCGGCCACGCATCCAGTTAATTTCTGGATTTGTTTGAGGTCTGTTGGGGTAGCCAACTGTGACAGAGCTCGAAATTTAGCCGGGTTTACTTCGATACCTCTGTTGCAAATGATAAAGCCCAATAGTTTTCTGGCAGGTACATCGAAAACGCATTTTTCGGGTTGAGCTTGATGTCATATGTTTGGAGATTGTCGAATGTAAGCCTCAAGTCGTCTATTAAAGATTCAACGTGTATGGTTTTGATGACCACATCGTCTACTTATGCCTCCACTGTTTTGCCGATTTGTGTTTCTAGGCATGTCTGAATCATGCGTTGATAGGTTGCACTGGCGATTTTGAGCTCGAAAGGCATGGTGTTAAAACAGAAGGGGCTGTATGGAGTGATAAATGCCGTTGTGGCTTGATCGGACTCCGCCATCTTGATTTGATGGTATCCGGAGTATGCATCAAGGAAACACAATGAGTCTTGTCCTGCGGTAGCGTCGATGATTTGGGAAAACAGGGGAGGGGGAAGGGATCCTTGGGGCAAGCCTTATTGAGGTCCTTGAAATCGACGCATAGGCACCAGGATTTGTCCTTCTTTGGTACCATCACCAGGTTTGCTAGCTAGTCCGAATGTTTAATTTCTCTGACGAATCCGGCCTCGAGTAGCTTGGCTAGCTCTTCTCCCATGGCTTGTCGCTTGGGTTCTGAAAAGCGCCAAAGAGGCTGCTTGACCGGCTTGTATCCCTTTAGTATGTTTAGGCTATGCTCGGCCAGCCTGCGTGGGATACCTGGCATATCCAAAGGATGCCAGGTGAAGATGTCCTAGTTCTCGCGCAAGAACTCTCGTAGTGTAGCGTCTATTGTGGGGTTCAGCTGTGCCCCAATTGATGTTGTTTTTGTAGGGTCCGTTAGGTGGACCTAGAATTTCACTATTTCGTCTACTGGTTTAAAAGAGGTGGACTTGGGTCGTTTGTCGAGTATCACGTCGTCCCTGTCCACTATGGAGCGCAGCGCAGTTAACTCTTCGGCCGCGAGGGCTTTGGATATTGCCTCCAGGGCTAGTGCGGCGGTTTTATTTTCGGCGCGGAGTGCTATGTCCGGATCACTGGCTAGGGTGATGATTCCATTGGGCCCCGACATCTTAAGCTTCATGTACCCATAATGGGGTATAGCTTGGAAGCTTGTGAATGCATCCCACCCTAAAAGGGCGTGGTATCCACTGTTAAATGGTGCCACTTGGAATGTGATTTCTTCAGACCTATAATTCTCCGGCATGCCGAATACCACATCCAGTGTTATTTTTCCCGCGCATCGTGCCTCCCGACTAGGGATGATTCCTCTGAAGGTCATGCTGCTTTGCTCAATGCGGCTCTTATCTATTTCCATTTTGTTAAGAGTTTCCATATAGATGAGGTTTAATCCGCTGCCGCCGTCCATGAGCACTTTAGTAAGCCGAAAGCCATCCACAATTGGACTAAGGAACAAAGCGGCTGGTGCTCGAACTGTTCGGAATTGAGGTTCGTCGCTGGCATTGAAGTTTATGGCCATATCGTTCCACGGGTTTATTGCTGCGACGTGGCAGACTTCGGCGAGGCTACGGAGTGCTCGCTTGCGCCTATTGTTTGAGGTGAAAGTCTCGAAGACTGCCGGTACTGTATTGTTATTCTCTGCGGGATGGTGCTCTGTGGTATTGTTGACGAGAAGGTCCTCGCCGCTCTTGGCCACCTGCCGGAGTATCCAACATGCTCTAAGGCTGTGTGTTGGTATGATGCCTGGTGTGCTGTGAATTTTGCATGGCCTATTGAGCCATCCCTCCAGTACGGTTCCACACCCTGTAGAGGGCTTTGGCTTCTTTGTAATTGAATTGGGTGACTTGCGAGAGCGCACCCTTTTAGGTCAGACGAGGGGTTTAGTTAGAGCCGTAGGATCCCAGAATTTTGTTTGGGTTTTCCATGGGCTTTCCATCGCATAGTTCTTCTCTACTATGGCCGCCAAGTCGGCGAATTGTGCTATGTCACAGCGAGTTATGGCATTGAGAATTCCCTTGTCCGTGCGATTTTGGCAAAAGAATGAGATTGCATCTTTCTCGTGACAGTCCTTAACCATGTTCATTACAAGGAGGAATCTGGCCCAGAAGTGGTGTACTGTCTCTTGGGGCTCTTGTCTAATGTGGGAAAGATCATTTGTGTCTGGGTGGGTGGGTAGACTTGAGTCCACATCCTGATCTGATCTGAGACCCAGGGGCAAAGGAGCTCCCGATCTTGGCAGCTCGGGCTCCAGGATGTTGCCCAATATTTGTGGCCCGTTGCCCGATTCTAAGTTCGGAGCCTGGGTCGTGTCCTCCTGTAGACGGGTATCCGGCTCGGAGAGCTCGGGAATCCGGACATAGTTCGTCCTCAAAATAGAGGAAGAATCGTTGTTTTGTTCCTCCACCACCGCTATCTGATGGGTGACCGACGGAGAGTTAATCTCCCTTTGGTCGGATTTAAGCCCGTTCCGATCATAGTCCGTAGCAGCTCCCAGGGCGGCGATGCAATCCAAGAGCTCGTTAAGGGAGGAGAGCTCCATTGGATCCATCTGCTCGGTGAATTCCGAGCTGACGTGGAGGCTGTTCTTGATGACCTGAGAAGTCATCGTCGGCGTGGCAGCAGAACGGGCGGCCATGACGAAACCGCCCAGCCGGAGAGTTTGGCCTACATCCAGGGATCCTCCAGAGGTGACGTTGTCCTTGACAACAAGGCAAGCCATCAAGCCCTATCGCGATGACATAGTGGAACTCTCAATGAAAGCACCAATGTCGGTGTCAAAACTGGCAGATCTCGGGTAGGGGGTCCCGAACTGTGCGTCTAAGGCTAATGGTAACAGGAGGCAGGGGACGCGACATTTTACCCAGGTTCAGGCCCACTCGATGGAGGTGATACCCTACTTCCTGCTTGATTGATCTTGATGATATGACTATTACCAGAGTTGATCTACCACGAGATCGTAGAGGCTAAACCCTAGAAGCTAGCCTATGAGTATGATTGTTGTTGTCTGATGTCTACTACACAACCTTCTTATTGTAGACGTTGTTGGGCCTGCAAGTGCACAGGTTTGTAGGACAGTAGCAAATTTTCCTCAAGTGGATGACCTAAAGTTTATCAATTCGTATTAGGCATAGGATGAAGATGGTCTCTCTCAAACAACCCTGCAACCAAATAACAAAGAGTCTCTTGTGTCCCTAACACACCCAATACAATGGTAAATTGTATAGGTGCTCTAGTTCGGTGAAGAGATGGTGATACATGTGCAATATGGATGGTAGATATAGGTTTTTGCAATCTGAAAAATATAAAAACAGCAAGGTAACTAATTATAAAAGTGAGCACAAATGGTATTGCAATGATAGGAAACAAGGCCTAGGGTTCATACTTTCACTAGTGGAAGTTCGCTCAACAATAATAACATAGATAGATCATATAACAATCCCTCAAGATGCAACAAAGAGTCACTCCAAAGTCACTAATAGCGGATAACAAACGAAGAGATTATGGTAGGGTACGAAACCACCTCAAAGTTATTCTTTCGGATTAATCTATTAAAGAGTTCGTACTAGAATAACACCTTAAGACACAAATCAACCAAAACCCTAATGTCACCTAGATACTCCATTGTCACCTCAGGTATCCGTGGGCATGATTATATGATATGCATCACACAATCTCAGATTCATCTATCCAACCAACACAAAGTACTTCAAAGAGTGCGCCAAAGTTTCTACCGGAGAGTCAAGACGAAAACGTGTGCCAACCCCTATGCATAGGTTCATGGGCGGAATCCGCAAGTTGATCACCAAAACATACATCAAGTGGCACGTGATATCCCATTGTAACCACAGATAAGCACGGCAAGACATACATCAAGTGTTCTCAAATCCTTAAAGACTCAACCCGACAAGACAACTTCAAAAGGAAAGCTCAATTCATCACAAGAGAGTAGAGGGGGACAAACATCATAAGATCCAACTATAATAGCAAAGCTCGCGATACATCAAGATCGTGCCATAGAGAGAACACGAGAGAGAGAGATCAAACACATAGCTACTCGTACATACCCTCAGCCCCGAGCGTGAACTACTCCCTCCTCGTCATGGATAGCACCGGGATGATGAAGAAGGCCACCAGTGATGGTTCCCCTCCGGCAGGGTGTTGGAACGGTCTCCCGAGCAGTTTTTGGTGGCTACAGAGGCTTGCGGCGGCGGAACTCCCGATCTATCTTCTGTTTCGATGTTTTTAGGCTATATGGGAATATATAGGCGAAAGAAGTCGGTCGGGGGAGCCTCGAGGGGCCCACGAGAGTGGAGGGCGTGCCCAGGGGGTGGGCGCGCCCCCCTATCTCGTGGCTTCCTAGGCGCTCCCCTAGCTTGCACTCCAAGTTCCTGGGATTGGTTCTGTTCCAAAAATAACTTTTCCGGAGGTTTCAGTCTGTTTGGACTCCGTTTGATATTCCTTTTTTTCGAAATACTGAAATAGGCAATAAAACAGCAATATGGGCTGGGCCTCTGGTTAATAAGTTAGTCCCAAAAGTAATATAAAAGTGTATAATAAAGCCCATAAACATTCAAAATAGATAGGATAATAGCATGAATGCTTCATAAATTATAGATACGTTGGAGACGTATCAGCATCCCCAAGCTTAATTCCTGCTCGTCCTCGAGTAGGTAAATGATAAAAGAAAGAATTTATGAAGTGTGAATGCTAGAAGGTGCACAAGTTTGATCAATGATAATTTCAATCACCTTTTCTAGCATGATTATATGTCATAACAGTAGTTCATCTCATAAAACTTCTCAAGATCAAGTAACAAGCTATTCACATGTTAAAGCATGGACCAAAAACTTTCTTGAAAACTAGCAAACTTCATTCTTAGTCATCAAATAATTGCAATTCATCCTATTTTCAGGAATAGCAAACTCCACATACTCAACTATCATATAGTCTTCTACAATTGCTAACACTCACACAATACGAATGGTTATGGAGTTTCAATCGGACACTGAGAAAGATAGGGGCTTATAGTGTTGCCTCCCAACGTATTCACCTTTGGGTGATGTCAACAATAATAGTTCATGCTAACTTACATCCAATTGGATATATATATCAGGATATTTCCAACACGAGGTGCTTGCCAAAGGATAAAATGAAAAAGGGAAAGGTGAAGATCACCTTGACTCTTGCATAAAGTAAAAGACATAAAGTAAAGATAGGCCCTTCGCAGAGGGAAGCAGAGGTTGTCATGCGCTTTTATGGTTGGATGCACAAAATCTTAATGCAAAAGAACATCACTTTATATTTCCACTTGTATATGGACCTTTATTATGCAGTCCATCGCTTTTATTGCTTCCATAACAAGATTGTATAAAGCTTATTTTCTCCGCACTAATAAATCATACATATTTAGAGAGCAATTTTTATTGCTTGCATCGATGACAACTTACTTGAAGGATCTTACTCAATCCATAGGTAGGTATGGTGGATTCTCATGGCAAAACTGGGTTTAAGGATATTTGGAAGCACAAGTAGTATCTCTACTTGGTGCAAGGAATTTTGGCTAGCATGAGGGGGAAAGACAAGCTCAACATGTTTGAATGATCCATGACAATATACTTTAACTGAGATGTGAGAAAACATAACCCATTACATTGTTTTCCTTGTCCAACGTCAACTCTTTAGCATGTCATACTTAATGAGTGCTCCCAATTATAAAAGATGTCTATGATAGTGTATTTATATGTGGAATCCCTCTTCCTTCAATATTCTTTCATGAATTGTTCAAATGACCAATACAATGCTTGCTAACCTTCAATAAATTTACAACCTCTACTTCTTAGATGTGAAGTCATTACTCCCCACGGGATAAGCAAACGAGACATATATAATTTTAGATTTATGACATTCGACTCATTCAACCATTTACTCATAGGATATAAGTGAAGAACACGAGTAACTCACAAACTACTCCAACAAGATACAAGTGAAGATCAATGAGTAGCTAAATTATGTAACTATGTGAAGACTCTCTCTTATTTAAGAATTTCAGATCTTGATATTGTATTCAAACAGCAAGCAAAACAAAATAAAATGACATTGCAAGGATAGCACAACTCATGTGAAGAAGCAAAAACTTAGGCTCAACCGGTACTAACCGATAGTTGTTGAAGAAGAAAGGTGGGATGCCTGCCGGGGCATCCCCAAGCATAGATGCTTGATACTTCTTGAAATATTACATTGGGGTGCCTTGGGCATACCCAAGCTTGAACTTTTGTGTCTCCTTAAATCCTCTCATATCATGGTTTCTCTTTTTAGCAAAAGCTTCATCCACACCAAAACTCAACAAGAACTCGTGAGATAGGTTAGTATAAACCAATGCAAAACCTTATCATTTTCTACTGTAACAAATCACTAAAATTATTATTCAGTATTTCATACTAAATGCCTCTGCACATTTATTACTCCTATCCTCAAATAGAATCATTAAACAAGCAAACATATGCAAATAATGCAAACATAACAGCAATCTGTCAAAACAGTATAGTCTGTAAAGAATGCAAGAGTATCAATACTTCCCTATCTACAAACATTATAAGAAAAATAATATGCTGCAGACTATTTATCAAATCTCAATATGAAAAAAGTTTCAACATTATACCATTCTCTGACTTTTCTAGGGAATTTTTGCAACAGTGGTAAACTTTCTGTTTTCAAAAAGCAACATGTATACTAGAAAAATAAGCATGGTAAAGGCTATCCTTGACATTTTTATTGAAAATAAAGATGCAAACCATTATTCTAAATAACATAAAGCAAATACTAACAAAATAAAATGACGCTCCAAGGAAAACACATATCATGTGGTGAATAAAAATATAGCTCCAAGTAAAGTTACCGATGAACGAAGACGAAAGAGGGGATGCCATCCGGGGCATCCCCAAGCTTAGGTTCTTGGTTGTCCTAGAATATTACCTTGGGGTGCCTTGGGAATCCCCAAGCTTAGGCTCTTGCCACTCCTTATTCCATAATCCATCGAATCTTTACCCAAAACTTGAAAACTTCACAACACAAAACTCAACAGAAAACTCGTAAGCTCCGTTAGTATAAGAAAATAAAACCACCACTTAGGTACAGTAGTGAACTCATTCTAAATTCATATTGGTGTAATATATACTGTACTCCAACTTATCTATGGTTCATACCCTCCGATACTACTCATAGATTCATCGAAATAAGCAAACGACACATAGAAAACAGAATCTATCAAAAACAGAACAGTCTGTAATAATTTGTATCAAACGTAAACTTCTGGAACTCCAAAAATCCTACAAAATTAGGAAGTCCTAAGAAATTTGTGTACCAATGCACAGAAAAAAGAATCAGATCAAGATCACGTTTATGTGAATTAAAAAAACTAATTTACTGGGTGCAAAAGTTTCTGATTTTCAGCAGGATCAACACAACTATCACCGTAAGCTATCCTAAAGGTCTTACTTGGCACTTTATTGAAACAAAAGCTATAAAACATGATTACTACAGTATCATAATCATATTAACACACAAAAACAGTAAGGGTAAATATTGGGTTGTCTCCCAACAAGCGCTTTTCTTTAATGCCTTTCTAGCTAGACATGATGATGACAATGATGCTCACATAAAAGATAAGAATTGAAACATAACGGGAGCATCATGAAGCATATGAATAGCACATTTAAGCCTAACCCACTTCCTATGCATAGGTATTTTGTGAGCAAACAACTTATGGGAACGACAATCAACTAGCATAGGAAACAAGCATAACTTCAATATTTTAAGCACATAGAGAGGAAACTTGATATTATTGCAATTCCTACAAGCATGTATTCCTCCCTCATAATAATTTTCAGTAGCATCATGAATGAATTCAACAATATAACCAGCACCTAAAGCATTCTTTTCATGATCTACTTGCATAGAAAATTTACTACTCTCCACATAAGCAAAATTCTTCTCATCAATAGTAGTGGGAGCAAACTCAACAAAAAAATTATCATGTGAGGAATAATCCAATTGAAAACTAAAATCATGATGACTAGTTTGATGGTTATCATTATTCCTAATATCATACAAGTTATCACAATAATAATCATAGATATCAACTTTGTTCTCATAACCAATTGGAACCTCTTCCAAAATAGTGGAATCATCACTAAATAAAGTTGACACTCTTCCAAATCCACTTTCATATTCATCACAATAGGATTCAACATCCTCCAAAATAGTGGGATCACTACTTCCTAAAGTTGACACTCTTCCAACCCACTTTCATCAATACAATCATCATAAATAGGAGGCATGCTTTCATCATAACAAATATTCTCATCAAAACTTGGGGGACAGAAAATATCATCTCCATCAAACATAGCTTCCCCAAGCTTGTGGCTTTGCATATCATTAGCATCATGGGTGTTCAAAGAATTCATACTAACAACATTGCAATCGTGCTCATCATACAAAGATCTAGTACCAAACATTCTAATGCATTCTTCTTCTAGCACTTGAGCAGAATTTTCCATTCCATCATTCTCATGAAAGATATTAAAAAGATGAAGCATATGAGGCAAACTCAATTCCATTTTTTTGTAATTTTCTTTTATAAACTAGACCAGTGATAAAACAAGTAACAAAAAGATTCGATTGCAAGATCTAAAGATATACCTTCAAGAATTCACCTCCCCGGCAACGGCGCCGGAAAAGAGCTTGATGTCTACTACACAACCTTCTTCTTGTAGACGTTGTTGAGCCTGCAAGTGCACAGGTTCGTAGGAGAGTAGCAAATTTCCCTCAAGTGGATGACCTAAGGTTTATCAATTCGTAGGAGGCGTAGGATGAAGATGGTCTCTCTCAAACAACCCTGCAACCAAATAACAAAGAGTCTCTTGTGTCCCCAACACATCCATTACAATGGTAAATTGTATAGGTGGACTAGTTCGGCGAAGAGATGGTGATACAAGTGCAATATGGATGGTAGATATAGGTTTTTGTAATCTGAAAATATAAAAACAGCAAGGTAACTAATGATAAAAGTCAGCACATGCAATGATAGGATACAAGGCCTAGGGTTCATACTTTCACTAGTGCAAGTTCTCTCAACAATAATAACTTAGATAGATCATAGAACAATCCCTCAACATGCAACAAAGAGTCACTCCAAAGCCACTAATAGAGGAGAACAAACGAAGAGATTATTGTAGGGTATGAAACCACCTCAAAGTTATTCTTTCGGATCAATCTATTAAAGAGTTCGTTCTAGAATAACACCTTAAGAGACAAATCAACCAAAACCCTAATGTCACCTAGATACTCCATTGTCACCTCAAGTATCCGTGGGCATGATTATATGATATGCATCACACAATCTCAGATTCATCTATCCAACCAACACAAAGTACTTCAAAGAGTGCCCCAAAGTTTCTACCGGAGAGTCAAGACGAAAAGTGTGCCAACCCCTATGCATAGGTTCATGGGCGGAACCCGCAAGTTGATCACCAAAACATACATCAAGTGGCACGTGATATCACATTGTCACCACAGATAAGCACGACAAGACATACATCAAGTGTTCTCAAATCCTTAAAGACTCAATCCGACAAGACAACTTCAAAAGGAAAACTCAATTCATCACAAGAGAGTAGAGGGGGAGAAACATCATAAGATCCAACTATAATAGCAAAGCTCGCGATACATCAAGATCGTGCCATAGAGAGAACACGAGAGAGAGAGAGATCAAACACATAGCTACTGGTACATACCCTCAGCCCCGAGGGTGAACTACTCCCTCCTCGTCATGGATAGCGGGGGGATGATGAAGATGGCCACCGGTGACGGGTTCCCCCTACGGCAGGGTGCCAGAACGGTCTCCTGAGAGGTTTTTGGTGGCTGCAGAGGCTTGTGGCGGCGGAACTCCCGATCTATCTTCTGTTTCGATGTTTTTAGGGTATGTGGGAATATATAGGCGAAAGAAGTCGGTCGGGGGAGCCTCGTGGGGCCCACGAGAGTGGAGGGCGCGCCCCCTATCTCGTGGCTTCCTCGACGCTCCCTGGCTTGCACTCCAAGTTCCTGGGATTGGTTCTGTTCCAAAAATAACTTTTCCATAGGTTTCATTCGGTTTGGACTCCGTTTGATATTCCTTTTCTTCAAAATACTGAAACATGCAATAAAATAGCAATATGGGCTGGGCCTCCGGTTAATAGGTTAGTCCCAAAAGTAATATAAAAGTGTATAATAAAGCCCGTAAACATTCAAAATAGATAGGATAATAGCATGAATGCTTCATAAATTATAGATACGTTGGAGACGTATCAATGTCCTACGGACTAAACCCTCCGGTTTATATAGACACCGGAGGGGGCTAGGGTTGCATAGAGTCGGTTACAGAGAAGGAGATCTACATATCCGAATTGCCAAGCTTGCCTTCCACGCAAAGGAGAGTCCCATCCGGACACGGGACGAAGTGTTCAATCTTGTATCTTCATAGTCCAATAGTCCGGCCAAAGTATATAGTCCGGCCGTCTGAGGACCCCTTAATCCAGGACTCCCTCAGCGGGGAGGGGAAGAGGAGGGGCCCTTGGGGAAGAATGTTGGGGACAAAGAGGGGAAAACAATGGAGTTACCAAAGGAGCCCTTTTCTGTTCATGTGGCGGGTGTAAAAAAGGAATATCGCAGGGCTAAACTTTCGGGCGTGAGATATTTCGATGTGAGTGGGAAGTTTGAAAGATTTTGGCGGATGAAATTAAGTGTTCTGCTCTTGTCTGGCCGACTATGATATCATGGCCAAGAATTTATTTGTTTTTGCACGCAAAAAAGTGCATGTTTCGAAAATCATTGTCTCCAACTCGAAACTTAGATTGTCCATTCAATTCAAATATGGATCATTGAGCTAGTGGAAGCAAATACCATCATATGGTCCAATTCAAATGAATTTCCAAATGTGTTTATCCTAAATATGATGACAAAAACAAAAATGTGTATGTGTATGAATAAAGTGGATGATTATAAGGTTTGAACATGCCCGTATGTGTATATCTCTAGGTTTGATATATGAATTTGTAATCACGAAATGCCGACTTAAAAAATGTACCTCTATTTAAATGAATTACAAAAGCTAATGATGGAGTCGAATTCCAAAATTCAAATCTTAGGTTTGTAATTTAGGTACTTCAAAGTATATCATGCATGTTCAAAAGTATCGTTATCTCATGTTCCAAACTTTGAAACAAATTGATCAACCATATGCACACACTATTGACCATATATATCTCAATTGCGCTAAAGTATCTCAAATATAGACACCTCACTCTTTATCTAAAGCCACCCACCCCCTCCCCCCCAACAAGTCGTTCTCTCCCCCGGACACGAACACAGGAGCACATTAACACCCCTCTCTCTTCTAAGTCCGGACCTCAATATAGGTCTCTATCACTTTGTATTTCGGGCATGCACATATCTCTTCCCCCACTCTCTAGTTCTCCCGGCATCTCTCTTTCCCAAGCACACGCGCTATATAGAGTGTATCTTTCCCATACACACCAAACGTCCACCCCCACACGTCTATCTCCCTAGTTATGTGGTTCTCGCACACTCACCTCACTCACCACCCCCACCGCAAACAAGCACCTTTGTCTCCTTGTGCACCACTCTCCTCTTTCTATCTCTCCCACATGGGGACCCGTCCCAGCTCCTTCCCTATATACATATATGACGTGAATCTTTCCATAGCTCCCTAACGTATCATCATTCTCAATCTTGCACGTTGTTCTCTACACCATCTATTCTAGATCTCTCATGAAGTCTCTATCACACACATGATGACTCGCTTCCCTTGCGTCTCCATACATAGGCCATTTTCGAACAACATCAACCTTGTCTCCCTATCTATATGCCACTTTCGCACACAAACGACCCCTCTCTCTCCCCCTCTCTTCCTCTCTCTCTCCTTGCTAGCTCTCTCTCTCCCTCTCACACTCCTCTCCCACACACACTCGATGTCTCTTCCAAATAGTCTGCTCCCCGCCCGCACCCATGCTATTCCGCTACTACACATGCCTTTCTCTCTCTTTGACACACATGTCACACCACTCCCCTTCCCTACTAGGTTTACATCATTAGTGGTCTTTCTTCTCCACATACACACACTCCCTATCGAACACACACACGCACAAAAAAACACAGACACGCACAAACACCCATCTATTTGGATCCTTCTTTTAAGAAACACACCCTTGCATATTCTCTCCAGCTTTAGGTATGTATATATCCCCCTCTCTCTCTAGCTCACATGCACACCAAAAATCTCCATCTCTCTAACTCACACATCGCTCCCCATGTCTGCATGTGTATCTCACACACTCACTCTCTGATTATGTCTATGTGTCTCCATGTTACACAACACAAAGCCCCATGCACATGTCTCTCTCTATCCACCACACACAGAGACACAAAGAATCTCTTATCATTGCCTCAGTCTCTACACATATCATACATGCCTGCGCTGTATCTCCCTCTCGCACACATGCTCAACCAAGGTTTTCTCATGAATAACTTACCGTCTATTCATCATCAGTCGTGGTAGTACGACGAACACGAGACATGAAAAAGAATAAATTTACATGTGCGTATATCACCTAGTATGACTACTAGGACTAGAGCGAGTCGAAAGCGCGTCGCCGTCACCCCCTCCTTATCGGCGATGGGAAAACCTTTGTTTTACACGATCGGGAAGTCATCATGCTAAGGCCCGACATGCTTAGTCATTGAATAGAATGTAGATCCAAGTTTATGGAAACAAGTATCGATAATACGTTTGTATCTCCATACTTATATCTCTTCTTATAAAAAACCCGAGTTGGTGATGATGGTATTCCTGCCATCTTGCAATATAGAGCGTCCGATCTATATCTGACAGATAGAAATTAAACTAAAAGATACTCGCACCTCTCTCCACATTTGCATACAAGGCCTTCCCTCGTTCATCCTTATCTCCCACAACCTCATTGCTGAGCAATTAGAAAAGAATCCTCTGGAACAATCTGGCATGGTGGTCGCTGCCGGCATTGTCCATCCCCATGCCTCTGCTCGGTCTGACCACCAATCACCACCACGCCCCACTCCTCCTCACCTTATCTCTCCTCTTTCTTGAGATATCACTAGATTTTACACATTGGATTACTCCCGCATGGGTCAATAGCAACAGGTGTTTTATAAAAAAATGCATCTTGATGTTCTATGCAATGCACGAGCATCTTGCTAATACTCCTATAGAAGACTTACTTTGTGATGATGGTGTGTCTGCCATCCGTCATTTCTGACCATTAGATCTACATCTAACGACTGTGAGGTAAGTTGTTGCCTTTTCTCAGCAACATCCCACTTCTCTACCCAATTTGCAGAAAACCACTTAATTAGTATCTTAAAACCAACCACATCCCTCCCCCACCTCACCAAAACGGCCCATGGAATATATTCTGATTGAAACATAATATATTTCTACTGATATATGTATATCAAAATTAGAGTGTTTTCTATCAAGTTTGTGAATAAGTATTATTCTAATTATGATCCGTTGCAACGCACGTGCACATTCCTAGTATTTCCAACCATGCAAAAAATTGTTAGTATTTCCATAGATTCGAGTTTTTCATCAAGATATTAGTCACTCATGGTTGATATTTAGTTTGAATTACGTAAACATAGATATTATGTAACTACCCGTGCATATTTGCTTCCAAAGCTTAACTTTCACTCCTACTTACAGTATGTAGAGTATTTAACAAAAAACTACCACGTTCAACCAGCCCTAGGAAGAAACTATTGTACAAAAAAGCAAAAACATACCCAAAATTTCTTAATCCGTGCCAAAAACTACTACCTAGTGTAGATTAGGCTCGTTTAAACCTGTTTATGACAGGGTTGGCCCACACATCCGTGCTGACGAGGCGGCTTAAACCAACACATTTTCTTTGACCTTGACACGAGGGACCTACATCTGACCTTCTATCATGTTCTTCGTCCTCCAATCATTATTTTTCCTGAACATTACGTCAAACAGTTCTTTTGCGTGTTCATCGGTGGCGTCGGTGATGAGCGAGCTGGCTGCCGCTCCGCCGGACGGGCCAACGCCGCACTGGCCTCTGCACAGGTTAGCTGCCTGGCCCGAGCATGGATCACGTGTGAGCAAGCCGCCGCGCTGGCCTTTGCTCGAGCCAGATAACTGGCCTTAGAGCGCCGCGCACGAGCAAGCTGCTGCACCGCCGTGCCAACCTAGCTAGGAAACCTTGCAGATAAGCAGTTGGTTGCATCCTAGCAGGGTGTGTGCTAGCTTGGCTAGCTAGCGGCCGCGAGCGCCGGATGGAGCTGGCATCCGGGCTGCCGCAAGATGGGCTCCGCGCCGCAGGCGCTTTTGACCTCGCCTTCTGCTAGCGATGGTAGCTGCGTCCCATGGCCGAGGATGACTAGGTGGACGGGCCGGAGGTAGGAGGTCACTCGGGGATTTTTGTCCAGACTGACATGTAGGTCCCACAAGTCGTAACTCCTAACTTGCCGGTCAAAATAGAAGGCGTTGACATAAGGGGTGACATGGGTTGAAACGTGCCTATAACGGCACTTGGTAGTTTATTGCGTTGGATTAAGAAAATTTCAGTATGGTTTTGCTAATTTTTGTAGACTAGTCGTTTTTGGTAGGGCTGGTTGGTAAGTGGTAGTTTCATGGTAGTGGTTTCTTGTAAGGAACAATGTACTAGAGATAAAAGGCGATTCTAGGTTGCTTTGTACTCCAACGAGTACTACTAATGGCCTAGGGAGTGTATAGCTCGTTTTGTGGGTTCGATCCCGGCCGAACGCACGACGACCTTTTTTAAAATAGTAACCTCGCAGCGAGCTAATATTGTAGACTCGTACTTTGACTTTTGAAGTCGAATGGACGTGTTGCACCACAATCTGGATGGACTGGATAGCCCAGCCACATGAACGGATCCCCCCCTATCCACATGAACGGATCCACACCATGCAAAGTTTCTCGCCTGCGTGCTCGCCCTAGCCGCACCTCGCTTGCAGCTTCCTCATCTGCTACCATATTTAAACTAGCTCCTACCGATTAAGCCCGAGGAGCCAAAAAAGCCTGGCACGGCATTGGGAACTGTGCAATATGGCTCCGTACGTAAAGTGCTACTACTCTGTAGCTTGTGGAGTTGCACGCATGGACTTCGCTCCATTATCGGCTCTATAAAAGAAATTCCTCTTAACGTGATTTTTTTTGTTTTGAAACGGAGGCAAAAGTTTTGCCTCATCTCATTCATAAAGAAGGAACTAACAAAGTTCGATGAGATCCATTACACCTTCACAAATGGAAGCGAAAAGCCTAGTCTCACTCTATCAAAGAACTCAAATGTCCTGCCCCCGCAGTAAACGTTGCTGATAAACAGGCCGCTAGTGTGTGCATGAGAGGAGCGGCTGAGTAGTCCAACTACGCGCTTGAATAGAGCATGGAGAGTACGCACTATGCAGGTGTACTTTCCCTACATTGATAGTACAACAATGGTTCTAGAGAACAGTAGTACCCTCCACTTGCAACTGTAGCTCCTTGGCCTTGAGATTCAAGAGTTCAAAACTGGTGCACTATAGAAGTACAGTACATCGCACTACTAGTTGAGAAAGTAGTACTACTACTGCTATAGTACTACGTAGTAAATAATAGCCTCACCATCGCGGGCACTAGGCACTACCACTATGCGTGCCTGTAGTTACGCTCTTATCTCCTCCTCGCCAGTTCCCCTCCCCCTGAAGAGACCAAGGCAGTTCGTCGCTGCTCCCATGGATTTGCCAGGCGGTTATCCTCCTCTTCGGGGCTGGGAGACCTTGGACGATGATCCTCTGGGAGAAATCACACACTGCTCCGACGTCCTCATTGTCGCAAGACTCGATGCGTCCTGCACCAACTATTTTAAGACAGTGCTTAAATAGACTTGGGAAAAGACCATGCTTGTTGGTCTTCCATGCGTCCTTGAGGAGAATGTTATTCTATCGGACAATCCATCGAATAGTCCACTGCTTCCTGGTCATGGTTGCACGTTGACTCTTCTAGAGTTGTCGACGTTGAGAGGTGATATGTCTCTAACGTATCTATAATTTTTTATTGTTCCATGCTATTATATTATCTATTTTGGAAGTTTAAATGAATTAATATGCTATTTTATATTATTTTTGGGACTAACATATTAACCTAGAGCCTAGTGTCAGTTTTTGTTTATTCCTTGTGTTTGTCCTTCACAGAAAAGGAATACTAATCGGAGTCCAAACAGAATAAAACTTTCACGATGATTTTTCTTGGACCAGAAGACACCCAGGAGACTTGGAGTTCAAGTCAGAAGAGCCACAAGGCGGCAACAGGGGGTAGGGCGCACCCCCTAGCTTGTGGGCCCCTCGGTGACCCCCTGACCCAAATCTGCCTCCTATATATTTGCAAATATTCCCAAACCCTCAGAAGCATCCACGAAAACACGTCTCCACTACCGCAGGTCTCTGACCTCGTTAGATCCCATCTGGAGGCCTTTTCCGGTATTCTGCCGGATGGGGATTCGATCACGGAGGACATCTACCGCAACTCTATTGCCCTTCCAGTGAAGCATGAGTAGTCCACCATAAACCTACGGGTCCATAGCTAGTAGCTAGATGGCTTCTTCTCTCTCTTTGATTCTCAATACCATGTTGTCCTCGATATTCTTGGAGATCTATCCGATGAAATACTTTTTGCAGTGTGTTTGCCGAGATCCGATGAATTGTGGATTTATGATCTGCTTATCTATGAATATTATTTGAATCTTCTCTGAATTCTTATATGCATGATTTGGTATCTTTGTATTTCTCTTCGAATTATCAGTTTGGTTTGCCCAACTAGATTGGTTTTTCTTGCAATGGGAGAGGTCCATAGCTTTGGGTTCAATTTTGCAGTGTCTTCACCCAGTGATAGTAGGGGCAGCAAGGCACGTATTCTATTAATTGTTGCCATCTAGGATAAAAAGATGGGGATTTCATCATATTGCTTGAGTTAATTCCGCTACATCATGTCATCTTACTTAAAGCGTTTCTCTGTTCTTTATGAACTTAATACTTTAGATGCAGGCAGGAGTCGGTCAATGTGTGCAGTAATAGTGGTAGATGCAGGTAGGAGTCGGTCTACTTGACACAGACGTGATGCCTATATTGCATAATCATTGCCTTGGGTATTGTCATAACTTTGGGCTTTTCTATCAATTGCTCGACAGTAATTTGTCCACCCACCGTATTCTTTGCCTTCACGAGAGAAGCCTCTAGTGAAACCTATGGCCCCTGGGTCTAATTTCCATCATATTAGTTTCCGATCTACTATTTTGCAATCTTTACAAAGCAAAAACCTAAAAATATTTTATCTTTTGTTTAGTTCTATTTATCTATCTCTATCATATCTCACCTTTGCAAGTGACCGTGAAGGGATTGCCAACCCCTTCATCGAGTTGAGTGCATGTGTTTGATTGTTTGTGCAGGTATTAGTGGTTTGTCCGTTCTTCTCCCACTGGGTTGATACCTTGGTTCTCAAACTAAAGGAAATACTTATCTCTACTTTGCTGCATCACCTTTTCCTCTTCAAGGGAAGAACCAATGCAAGCTCAAGAAGTAGCAGGAAGAATTTCTGGCGACGTTGTCGGGGAGATCTACGCCAAGTCAAGACAGACCAAGTACCCATCATAAAACTCTCATCTCTTGCATTACATTATTTGCCACTTGCCTATCGTTTTCCTCTCCCCCACTTATAAAACGATTTTCGAAAAGATTTGCCTTTTTATTCGCCCTTCTTGCGTTCGTCTTCTAATTTGCTCTTTGTTCGCTCGTGTGTTAGATTGCTTGCTTTGTCAGTATGGCTCAAGAGAATACCAAATTGTTTGACTTTTCCAATACTAATAATAATGATTTTATTAGTACTTCGATTGCTCCCGCCACTAGTGTGGAATCTTATGAAATTAATGCCACTTTGCTGAATCTTGTTATGAAAGATCAATTTTTCGGCCTTCCTAGTGAAGATGCCGCATCCCATCTAAATAGTTTCGTTGAGTTGTGTTAGTGCAACAAACCCTGGGTCCGTTGCCCGGACTGTGCACAGGCCTGAAGACAAGATTACAACACCATGATCAACCCAAGCATTATGGGTCAATTCCCTTGAAGGATCCAAGTACAAATCAGGAAGACCAAGAAGAGCAAGAAGAGCAAGATATCGCTAAGGGAAGAACCTCCCTTGCCGGGCATGCGAGCTTTGCAAGGTTGGGTTTGCCCCGGAAGCAAGCTTCCAGATCGTCCCGACAGGCCTGCCGGGGCTAGCCGAGGCAAGCCACGCCACCGATTCACCTCACAAGCGATCGAAGTCATCGATCAGCGCGGTGTCAAGTCCCTAAGTAACTAAGTGGCTGCTTCTTGCCACATGGCAGACACTTCCTACAAGAAACACCTCCATATGACACCCGTCCTGAGACGTGTCAAAAAAGCAGGTGCAAAGCTGGCAAAACAGCCCGGCAGGGGTTGTCGGGCACGCTGTGATGTGACACTAGACAATGCATTTAATGCGCTCTGTCAGCCTACAGAGCTAGGTGTGATAGCACTGTTTGCTATCTAATCAGTGCATAAAGACTGTTTTGCCACTATGGTGACCCCTTTGTCTATAATAGGAGGCCCATGGCGACCGTAGAAAGGGTTGGTTGGCTAGTTCAGATCCTCACACATTCATACGCGCGTAGCCACTATCGCCGTGAGGCGACCTTGCCGGGAGAGTGTACTACGTTCGCCACCATATTTCCACTATCAATCCACCAAAGCAGGAGTAGGATTTTACGCCTCACGGCGCCCCGAACTGGGTAAACTGCCCGTGTGATCTCTGTCTTGCTGTGCTACGCTTCTCCGCTCTTTGTGCAACATGCCTATTGCCCTGCCAAACCAGAATGGATCTCATGGCCCCGTAGGTGGTCGTGGTTTCGCACGACATCTTTGGCCCGCTAGGTAGGGGGGTCACGTGCGTGAACCTGAGAGCGTCAGTAGCGCATCACGTTCATCGCCATATTCATCATCGACTATGGTGCCCAAAGGAAGCCCGGAGCTGCAAACCACCAGTCCACCTCAAAGGTGCTGCCGCCCCTGACTGTCGGCGTCGCGGGGAATGTGGGGACGTTTGAGGATGCGGATGCTACGGGGGTCGTGGTCGGTGCAGGCGGCATTGTTACCACCTCCCCCACTGTTGACATAGGAGCGGGTGGCACCGGGGAAAGACAACATTAGCAACATCCCAGTGGCCGTGCTTCACAAGGTACGAATGGAGGGAATATTCCATCTAAACCCCTTCTCCTCGCCGAAGGGCACAACTGTAGTGGTGGCGCTCGTTCTGGGGCCAATCGCAACCCTCCAGCCGCCCCACTCTGGGTGCGACCACAGGGCATGCGCCACCTCCGGAATGGGCTGACGCAGCTACTGTGCCCAACGGAGCCACTGGCCCTCAAGCGCCTCCACCGTGTCACCACGCCCTCCAGGTGGCTGGTTCACAACAACGAGGTCGCCACCGGCACAATCAGGAGTCGAATGATGCCGCGATCCACATCGTCATTAATGACCCGCAAGTATACGGCATAATTGTAGCATCTTTCGATAAGTAAGAGTGTCGAACCCAACGAGGAGTTGAAGGTAGAACAAATACTCTCTCAAGTCCTATCGGCCACTGATACGACTCTACGCACACTTGACATTCGCTTTACCTAGAACAAGTATGAAACTAGAAGTACTTTGTAGGTAATGTTGGATAGGTTTGCAAGATAATAAAGAACACGTAAATAGAAAGTAGCGGCCGTTTAGATAAAGAAGCAATAAAGTAAATATAGCGAGTGTGGAGAAGTGGTGGTAGGAGTTGTGGAAT
The DNA here is from genome assembly GCF_002162155.2 of Triticum dicoccoides. Lineage (NCBI taxonomy): Eukaryota > Viridiplantae > Streptophyta > Magnoliopsida > Poales > Poaceae > Triticum > Triticum dicoccoides. The sequence goes on from NC_041391.1 coordinate 546,444,425, forward strand.
TGTCCCTAAGGAATTGACTACGTTACTAGACCGGTAATCACTATTGCAATTCTATTTGAGGGAGAGGCATAAGCTAACATACTTTCTCTACTTGGATCATATGAATTTATGATTGGAAATCTAGCAAGCATCCACAAATGCTAAAGATTCATTAAGGTAAAACCCAACCATAGCATTAAAGTATCAAGTCCCCTTTATCCCATACGCAAACAACCTACTTACTCGGGTCTGTGCTTCTGTCACTCATGCCACCCACCATAAGCAAATCATAAACATATTGCAAACCCTACAGCGGGAATACCTCACGCTTGCGTGACATAGAGGGCAAAATAGGACAGCACAAATAATAAAACATGCAACTCAAACCAATCATAGCAATTCATCAATCACCGATAGGACAACGAAAATCTACTCAGACATCATAGGATGGCAACACATCATTGGAAAATAATATGAAGCATAAAGCGCCATGTTCAGGTAGAGGGTACAGCGGGTTGCAGGAGAGTGGACCGCTGGATATAGATGGGGGAAGGTGATGGAGATGTTGGTGAAGATGGCGGAGGTGTTGGTGAAGATCGCGGTGATGATGATGGCCCCGGGCGGCATTCCGGCGCCAACGGAAGCAAGGGGGAGAGAGCCCCCCTTCTTCTTCTTCTTCCTTGACCTTCTCCCTAGATGGGAGAAGGGTTTCCCCTCTGGTCCTTGTCTCCCATGGCATGGGAGGGGCGAGAGCCCCTCCGAGATTCGATCTATCTCTCTGTTTCTGCATTCTCAGATTCTACCCCTTCACCGTTTCTTTAATATCCGGAGATCCGTAACTCCGATTGGGGTGAATCTTTCGCCCAGATTTTTCTCGTAAAATTAGCTTTCTTGTGGCACAATAACAGTGTCAACCGCCTTACGGGGGGCCTAGGAGAGTCCAGGGCGCGCCTGCCTCCCTGAGGCGCGCCCCCTATCTACTGCCCCCCTCGGGCACCGTCTCGTGTTGATTTTACTTCCCAAAAATCACAAATATTCCAAAATAATTCTCCGTCCGTTTTTATCCCATTTGGACTCCGTTTGATATTGGGTTTCTGTGAAACAAAAAACATGTAACAGACAGGAACCGGCACTGGGCACTAGATCAATATGTTAGTCCCAAAAAATAGTATAAAAAGTTGCCAAAAGTATATGAAAGTTGTAGAATATTGGCATGGAACAACCAAAAATTATAGATACGACGGAGACGTATCAGCATCCCCAAGCTTAATTCCTGCTCATCCTCGAGTAGGTAAATGATAAAAAAGATAATTTTTGATGTGGAATGTTACCTAACATAATCTTGATCATATGTCTAATCATGGCATGGATATTAAGACACGAGTGATTCAAAGCAATAGTCTATCATTTGACATAAAAACAATAATACTTCGAGCATACCAATAAAGCAATCATGTCTTTTCAAAACAACAAGGCCAAAGCAAGCTTATCCCTACAAAATCATATAGTTTGGCCATGCTTCATTTTCGTCACACAAAATGCCCCCATCATGCACAACCCCGATGACAAGCCGAGCAATTGGTTCATGCTTTTTAACGCGCTTCAGCTTTTTCAACCCTCACGCAGTACATGAGCGCAAGCCATGGACATAGCACTGTAGGTGGAATAGAATATAATGATGGAGGTTATGTGGAGAAGACAGAAAAGGAGAAAGTCTCACATCGACACGGCTAATCAACGGGATATGGAGATGCCCATCAATTGATGTTAACATGAGGAGTAGGGATTGCCATGCAACGGATGCACTAGAGCTATAAATGAATGCTCAATAGAAGAAAACTAGTGGGTGTGCATCCAAGTTGCTTGCTCACGAAGACCTAGGGCATTTGAGGAAGCCCATCGTAGGAATATACAAGCCAAGTTCTATAATGAAAAATTCCCACTAGTATAAGAAAATGACAACCTATGAGACTCACTATATGAAAAACATGGTGCTACTTTGAAGCACAAGATATGAGACTCACTACATGAAGAACATGGTGCTACTTTGAAGCACAACTGTGGAAAAAGAGATAGTAACATTGCCCCTTTTTATTTTATTTTTTTTCATTTTCTTTTTTTCTCTTTTTTTCTTTGGCCTTTTTTTGGCCTTTTTTTGGGACAATGCTCTAATAATGATGATCATCACACTTTTATTTACTTACAACTCGATATTACAACTCGATACTAGAACAAAGATATGACTCTATATGAATGCTTTCGGCGGTGTACCGGGATGTACAATGATCTAGCGTAGCAATGACATCAAAAAACGGACAAGTCATGAAAACATCATGCTAGCTATCTTACGATCATGCAAAGCGATATGACAATAAATTCTCAAGTCATGTATATGAGGATGATGGAATTTGCATGGCAATATATCTCGGAATGGCTATGGAAATGCCATGATAGGTAGGTATGGTGGCTGTTTTGAGCAAGATATAAGGAGGTTTATGTGTGATAGAGATTATCGTATCACGGGGTTTGGATTCACCGACGAAGTTTGCACCGACTCTTGAGGTGAGAGAGGGCAATGCACGGTACCGAAGAGGCTAGCAATGATGGAAAGGTAAAAGTGCGTATAATCCATGGACTCACATTAGTCATAAAGAACTCATATACTTATTGCAAAAGTTTATTAGCCCTCGAAGCAAAGTACTACTACGCATGCCCCTCGGGGGATAGATTGGTAAGAAAAGATCATCGCTCGTCCCCGACCGCCACTAAGGAAGACAATCAAAGAAACACCCCATGCTTCAAATTTTTCACACAACGGTTACCATACGTGCATGCTACAGGACTTGCAAACCTCAACACAAGTGTCTCTACAATCCACAACCACCCACTAGCATGGCTCTAATATCACCATCTTTATATCGCAAAACTATTGCAAGGAATCAAACATATCATATTCAGCGATCTACAAGTTTATGTAGGATTTTATGACTAACCATGTGAATGACCAATTCCTGTCATCTCTCTAAATAGATATAAGTGAAGCAAGAGAGTTCAATTCTTTCTACAAAAGATATGCCCATGCTCTAACAAATATAAGTGAAGAAAAAGAGCATTCTATAAATGGCGGTTTTCTATGTAAAGGGAAACAGGCAATCCAAACTTCAAATGATATAAGTGAAGCACATAAAGCATTCTATAAAGCCACACTCAAAAGATTTAAGTGAAGTGCAATGAGCATTATATAAATCAACCAAGGACTATCTCATACCAGCATGGTGCATAAAAGAAAAATGAAAACTAAATGCAAAAGACGCTCCAAGACATGCACATAATGCATAAACAAAACGAATACGAAAACATACCGATACTTGTTGAAGAAAGAGGGGATGCCTTCCGGGGCATCCCCAAGCTTAGACGCTTGAGTATCCTTGAATATTTACTTGGGGTGCCTCGGGCATCCCCAAGCTTGAGCTCTTTCCTCTCTTCCTTTTCCTCATATCGAGACATCCTCGATTAGACACTTCATCCACACAAAACTTCAACAAAAAACTTGGTAAGATCCGTTAGTATAATAAAGCAAATCACTACTCTAAGTACTGTAGCACACCAATTCATATTTTGTCTTTGCATTGTGTCTACTGTAATATAACTTTTCCATGGCTTAATCCACTAATATAAATTGATAGATTCATCAAGACAAGCAAACTATGCATCAAAAACAGAATCTGTCAAAAACAGAACAGTCTGTAGCAATCTGAACATCCACCATACTTATGCTACCCCAAAAATTGTACCAAAATTAGGAAAAATAAAAAAGTTGTATATCAAGATAGTGCAAAAGGAGTCAGAACCAATTGACGTTCCAGTTAAAAATGTAAAATCACACACTACAGCCAAAGTTTCTGTCCTGCACCGTACAAACCAACAAGCATTGTAAACATCCTAAAGGAAAACCTTGGCACATTATTTTTATAATACAATGGAATTGTACAAGGGGATAATAATTCTTGTTGAAAAGTTTCTGTAATCAAGATTCACAAAGTTTCTGTGAGCATGAACAAAGTTCAAGGAGCTCTCCCACTTCAACAATGTTTGTCTTTCTCACTTTCACTTTCCTTTTTGAAAAGTTTTAGGTTCCCCTCTTTATTTTTTTGTTTTTAAACTGTATAAAAGCACTCAACAGAAATAAATGACTCTCTAAAACTTCCGGGTTGTCTCCCTGGCAGCGCTTTCTTTAAAGCCATTAAGCTAGGCATATAGTGCTCAAGTAATGGATCCTGCCGGATCCCAAGGTATATCAAAGCCAATTTTAATTAACAATGATTTGTAATTTAGTAGTGAGCACAAAGTAACATATATCATGCAACAACGAAGTCTAACTCTCTTCCTATGCATCGCATGTCATAAAAAAACAATTCATGCACACATAGTAAAGGCCAATGCATAGTATAAGCAGTTTGTTGCAATTTTATCATATTGGAAACATAGAGAGGTGGAGATATAGTTCCTCTCTCATAATAATTGCAAGCAGGAGCAGCAAGCACATGCATATTATATCTATCAAAATCATCATGTGTAGTAGTAAAAGGCAACCCATCAATATAATCCTTAATAAGCACAAACTTCTCCGATATAATGTAGTTGGGAGAATTCAAAAAGATAATTGGACTATCATGCATGGGTGCAATAGTAACAATTTCATGTTTAACATAAGGAACTATAGCAAGTTCATCTCCATAAGCATAATTCATATTGGCATCTTGGCCACAAGCATAGCAAGCATAATCAAAAAGGGATATTTCAAGAGAATCAACGGGATCATAGCAATCATCATAGCAATCATCGTTCGGTAAGCACGAAGGGGAATTAAACAATGTATGAGTTGAAGAGTTACTCTCATTAGAAGGTGCGCACGGGTGATCAATCCACTCTTCCTCCTTTTGTTCTTCGCTCTCCTCATCATCTTTTTCATCCAATGAGCTCACAGTTTCATCAATTTCTTCTTCCATAGCTTCCTGCAAAATATTAGTCTCTTCTTGGACAGTGGAGACTTTCTCAATAAATGCATTAATATTGTAATTGTATTCATAATTTTTATAGCAATATCTAAGTATAGCAAAAATTTCAGGTCTATAAACTACATCAAAAAAATCATCAAACTCTTTAAACATAGATTCAACATCATAAGCACCCATAAAAGCAACAAATTCTTCTATTTGTTCCTCATCATAGTAATCATATCTACCATTATCATAAGAAGCTAAGGTTTTATTACCAATGAATTTGCATGAAAAGGGAAGGTGTGGAGCCTTCATCCTAGAGCAACAAGTATAATCATGTATCAAGCATAGTTAATGAGCATACCAACGTAATATATGAATTTGATCCCATAATAGTTTCCCTTTTTGTGTCAAGCGATAATCCCTAAAGTATTCATGTTGATCCAATGTTTCTCCCATAACATAGTTGAATGGGGTTTTCTCAGTGTTATCAAAGTAGTACATAATATCTTGAACATAACGAGCATCGAGGGTTTTAGGAGGTTCCCATCTCCATGAGTAGCATCTACACCTAATTTTTTGGGTATTTTGTGTTCCATATCCATAACTAAAGATAGAGAACAACTTAGAACAGCAAATAAAAATTACTTGGTGATAAAGCAAACAAGCACACACGAGAATATTCACCCCACGCTATGACTCCCCGGCAACGGCACCAGAAAAAGGTCTTGATGACCCGCAAGTATACGGGATAGTTGTAGCCTCTTTCGATAAGTAAGAGTGTCGAACCCAACAAGGAGCTAAAGGTAGAACAAATACTCTCTCAAGTCCTATCGCCCACTGATACGACTCTACGCACACTTGACGTTGGCTTTACCTAGAACAAGTATGAAACTAGAAGTACTTTGTAGGTAATGTTGGATAGGTTTGCAAGATAATAAATAACACGTAAATAGAAAGTAGGGGCCGTTTAGATAAATAAGCAATAAAGTAAATAAAGCGAGTGTGGAAAAGTGGTGGTAGGAGTTGTGGAATTGTCCCTAAGCAATTGACTACGTTACTAGACGGGTAATCACTATTGCAATTCTATTTGAGGGAGAGGCATAAGCTAACATACTTTCTCTACTTGGATCATATGCACTTATGATTGGAACTCTAGCAAGCATCCACAAATACTAAAGATTCATTAAGGTAAAACCCAACCATAGCATTAAAGTAGCAAGTCCCCTTTATCCCATACGCAAACAACCTACTTATTACTCGGGTCTGTGCTTCTGTCACTCACGCCACCCACCATAAGCAAATCATAAACATATTGCAAACCCTACAACGGGAATCCCTCATGCTTGCGCGACACGGAGGGCACAATAGGACAACACCAATAATAAAACATGCAACTCTAACCAATCATAGCAATTCATCAATCACCGATAGGACAACGAAAATCTACTCAGACATCATAGGATGGCAACACATCATTGGAAAATAATATGAAGCATAAAGCACCATGTTCAAGTAGAGGGTACAGCGGGTTGCGGGAGAGTGGACCACTGGATATAGATGGGGGAAGGTGATGGAGATGTTGGTGAAGATGGCGGAGGTGTTGGTGAAGATCGCGGTGATGATGATGGCCCCCGGCGGCGTTCCGGCACCACCGGAAGCAAGGGGGAGAGAGCCCCCCTTCTTCTTCTTCTTCCTTGACCTTCTCCCTAGACGGGAGAAGGGTTTCCCCTCTGGTCCTTGGGTCCCATGGCGTGGGAGGGGCGAGAGCCCCTCCGAGATTGGATCTATCTCTCTGTTTCTGCGTTCTCAGATTCTACCCCTTCACCATTTCTTTAATATCCGGAGATCCGTAACTCCGATTGGGGTGAATTGTTCGCCCATATTTTTCTCGTAAAATTAGCTTTCTTGCGGCAAAAGAAGAGCGTCAATCGCCTTACGGGGGGCCTAGGAGAGTCTAGGGCACGCCTGCCTCCCTGGGGCGCGCCCCTATCTCCTGGCCCCCCCGGGCACCGTCTCGCGTTGATTTTACTTCCCAAAAATCACAAATATTCCAAAATAATTCTCTATCCGTTTTTATCCTGTTTGGACTCCGTTTGATATTGGGTTTCTGCAAAACAAAAAACATCCAACAAACGGGAACTGGCACTGGGCACTGGATTAATATGTTAGTCCCAAAAAATATTATAAAAAGTTGCCAAAAGTATATGAAAGTTGTAGAATATTGGCATGGAACAATGAAAAATTATAGATACGACGGAGACGTATCAGTCATCACCCATGCCAAGCACTGCCTCAGAGGCCATGGTGTGAGACCATGTGCTGCTGAGATTTCCGCCGGCAGCCGATCAGATGGATGAGTGTCGAGCCACCATCAAAAGTCTGATTGGTTCCGCTGTCGGAAGGATCACAGTGAGCTGGCCTGCCGCGGCCTCCCCAGGCAACGACGACGGCTCGTGTGGCTGACCATAAGGCGGGGGTCACACCCACAATGTAACCCCGCCACGGCAAGTAGCAGAGGAGCCATGAAACCAAGAGCCCGATGACGTCTCGATGGCCTCTTCCGACCATCGAGTGCATCAAGGCCAACGGCGAGCCCCGGAGAACAGGCGAACGGAAGCCGCGCGCATCATTGTCGAGCAGCGCCACGAGGACCACCGCCGATTCAATGGGTTGTAACAGCCTGGATTTTTGCCCGTTTCTTTTTCCTTCGATTTTCTTGGATTTCCTGTTTTGATTTGCTTTTCCGTGGCTATGTGGTTCTGAAACTTGGGAAGATCATGTCTTCGTAGGTTTTATAGTGGCTTGTCACCCTCATCATCATCCCAAGATCATGTCATTTCCATCCTTGACCTAATCCAATATTCTTTTTATTGGGAATATTCCTTTTCTGATAAAGGAATAACCCTTTAAACCCTAGGTTGTGAAGCAACCTATATTTCTGTCACTCCCAAAATTCCCAAATAATTCTCATAAATTGTGTGGGAAATACCTTCCTCAAATATGTCAAAACCCTTCATTGTCATCATTAAAGATAATTCACAAATATTCCTTTTCTGATTCTACCCTAAGTGGTGGGTTGAGAAGGAAGTGTCATTTATCTTTGCTTGATTGACTCCAAACTTCTTGGACATCTTTTCCTGTCCATATCATTGCCCTATGCCAAAATTCAACTCAATTTGCCTAGTAAATATTCCTGAGCAATTTTTCAAAGTTCCTGTCTGAGGGAAGTGGTTGTGAAGTACAAGCTAGGCATACCCAAACGAGTTGAAATTTGTCAAGGTCCTTCATATGATCAAATCATGACTCTCCACCAAATTTGAGCTCATGTAACTCATCTATGTGCAAGTTTTCCAAGTTTCTGTACAGAGCAAAGCTATATGAAGCAATTGCTATTTTGGTTCATCCAAATAGTCTGAAACGTTTTTAGCATCTTCATACCTTCAAATAATTGGGTCATGCCCTAGTTTAGCCCAATCCCAATGTATATGTGAGTGCTACTTCATGTTTTGTATTTCTGTCCAGTCTGGTGGTTTCTACAGCAACCACTAGTTAAACTCCCCTTCTTGAGCTGAAACTTTGCCATCTTAATCACCTTAGTGTGTGATCAACACCAGACAAATTATTTACCAGGTTACCAAGCTGGTGTCACCGCAGCAAGTTAGAAACACCTTCTTGTTGACTTACTTTGGAGCTAAGTGCAAATCTCTTCTTTGCCCTTGGACCGATTTATTTCCTCATTTTGACTAAGGGTACGACGAGCTATCTACTAGACATGGTTGGTCCGGCAAGAATGCGCTGTTTGCACTAGTGCTCGTGGTGATGACGCTAGCGTCACAACTAATTGCGTGCTTTGGCTGGTTCTCGCCCCTATTCCCGTGGTCTCCCTCCTCGTCTCGACGTCCAACTATGTCCTGGAGCTTCCCCGTGATCGACTGCATCTCCTTGCGTCACTGCCTCGTCGTGGTTCGCCTTAAATGCGCCGCTAGAATAGTGCCATGGTTAGCCTCTGTCCACCATTAGAGCACTGCACAAGCTCGCTAGCGTTGCTCTAGAGCCCTCCCATCGGCTATATAAGCGTGCCCCGAGCCCTCCCGCAGCTCATCCACTCCTCATTTGACTCCCTATCCCACCAGAGTCCTCGGCCCCCTCTTCTTTTCGCTGGAGATCGCCATAGCAGCCTCGGTTCCTCCTCGGTTCTGGCGAACCTAGCCTCTCTCCTCTCCTCCAGAGCTGTCCACTAGCTTCCCCGCATCCTCGTGCGTCGTCCCACCCACTTGTCCATCGCCGAAGAGCCTCGTGGCCATGTCTCCCAAGTCCGGCCGCCGCTCGTCCCGTTCGGCCACCTCACCGACCAGCCGTCCCGAGCCTCCTCGTGCTTCCCCAACTCCACCAACGTCTTCCCCACGTACCGGCGAACCTCCCCACCTCCTCATCTCTCGCTGGAGCGTCCTGCATCACCAGAGTTCATCACCACCGCCGCCTCTTTGTCCGCCTCTGTCGCCGCGGCCTCCCCTCCTCTCTACTCCACCCCGGCGCTAGCTGATTGATAACCCACAAGTGTAGGGGATCGCAACAGCTTTCGAGGGTAAAGTATTCAACCCAAATTTATTGATTCGACAAAAGGGGAGCCAAATAATATTCTTGAGTATTAGCAGTTGAGTTGTCAATTCAACCACACCTGGATAACTTAATATCTGCAGCAAAGGTTTTAGTAGCATAGTAGTATGATAATAATGGTAACGGTAGCAAAAGTAAAGATAAATGTTTTTGGGTTTTTGTAGTAGTTGTAACGGTAGCAACGGAAAAGTAAATAAGCGAAGAACAATATATGAAAAGCTCGTTGGCAATGGATCAGTGATGGATAATTATACCGGATGCGATTCCTCATGTAATAGCTATAACATAGGGTGACACAGAACTAGCTCCAATTCATCGATGTAATGTAGGCATGTATTCCGTAAATAGTCATACATGCTTATGGAAAAGAACTTGCATGACATCTTTTGTCCTACCCTCCTGTGGCAGCGGGGTCCTAATGGAAACTAATTGATATTAAGGCCTCCTTTTAATAGAGAACCGTAACAAAGCATTAGCACATAGTGAGTACATGAACTCCTCAAACTAAGGTCATCACCGAGAAGTATCCCGATTATTGTCACTTCGGGGTTGTCGGATCATAACACATATAGGTGACTATAGACTTGCAAGATAGGATCAAGAACACACATATATTCATGAAAACATAATAGGTTCAGATCTGAAATCATGGCGCTCGGGCCCTAGTGACAAGCATTAAGCATAGCAAAGTCATAGCAACATCAATCTTAGAACATAGTGGATACTAGGGATCAAAACCTAACAAAACTAACTTGATTACATGGTAAATCTCAACCAACCCATCACTGTCCAGCAAGCCTACGATGGAATTACTCACGCACGGCGGTGAGCATCATGAAATTGGTGATGGAGGATGGTTGATGATGACGACGGCGATGAATCCCCCTCTTCGGAGCCTCGAACAGACTCCAGATCAGCCCTCGCGAGAGAGATTAAGGCTTGGCGGCGGTTCCGTGTCGTAAAACGCGATGAAATTTTCTATCTGATTTTTTTCTCCCCAAACGTGAATGTATGGAGTTGGAGTTGAGGTCGGTGGAGGTCCAGGGGGACCAAGAGATAGGAGGGCGCACACTAGGGGGGGGGGCTGTATTGTGGACAACTTGTGGGCCCCCTGGTGTTGATTCTTTCGCCAAAAATTCTTATTAATTCCAAAAAGTGCCTCCGTGGATTTCCAGGAGATTCTGAGAACTTTTCTTTTCTACACATAAAACAACATCATGGTAGTTCTGCTGAAAACAGTGTCAGTCCGGGTTAGTTTCATTCAAATCATGCAAGTTAGAGTCCAAAACAAGGGCAAAAGTGTTTGGAAAAGTAGATACATTGGAGACATATCAACTCCCCCAAGCTTATACCTTTGCTTGTCCTCAAGCAATTCATTTGATAAACTGAAAGTGATAAAGAAAAACTTTTACAAACTCTATTTGCTCTTGTTGTTGTAACATGAAAAGTCGGCATTCAAGTTTCTGCAAATATTATGAACTAACCATACTAACAATAACACCTAGGTCTCACAATTACTCATACCAACAACATAATCAGCTAGCGAGCCATAATAATAAAACTCGGATGACAACATTTCCTCAAAATAATCATAACATGATATAACAAAATGGTATCTCGCCAGCCCTTTCTGAGACTGCAAAACATAAATGCAGAGCACCTTTAAATATCAAAGACTGACTAAACATTGTAATTCATGGTAAAAGAGATCCAGTCAAGTCATACCCAATATAAACCAATAGTAATGAATGCAAATGACAGTGTGATCTCCACCGGGTGCTTTTTAGTAAGAAGGGTGATGACTCAACATAAAAGTAAATAGATAGGCCCTTCGCAGAGGGAAGTAGGGATTTGTAGAGGTGCCAGAGCTCGATTTTAAAATAGAGATTGAATAACATTTTGAGCGGCATACTTTTGCTGTCAACGCAACAACTATGAGATGGTTGTATCCCCCATACTACATGATTATAGGCAGTTCCCAAACAGAATGGTAAAGGTTTGTACTCCCCCAACCACCAACAAGAATCAACCCATGGCTTGCTCGAAACAATGAGTGCCTCCAACTAACAACAGCCCTGGGGGAGTTTTGTTTAATTATTTTGATTTGCTTTGATCGTTTTGGATCATGGGACTGGGCATCCAGGTTACCGGCCCTTTCTCCTGAATGAGGAGCGGAGTCCACTCCTCTTGAGAATAACCCACCTAGCATGGAAGATATAGGCAGCCCTAGTTGTAACATGAGCTGCTTGAGCATACAAAACAGAATTTCATTTGAAGGTTTGGAGTTTGGCACATACAAATTTACTTGGAACGGCAGGTAAATACCGCATATAGGAAGGTATGGTGGACTCATATGGAACAACTTTGGGGTTTAAGGAGTTTGGATGCACAAGCAGTATTCCCGCTTAGTACAGGTGAAGGCTAGGAAAAGACTAGGAAGCGACCAACTGAGAGAGCGACAACAGTCATAAACATGCATTAAAATTAATTCACACCGAGTACAAGCATGAGTAGGATATAATCCACCATGAACACAAATATCATGAATGCTATGTTGATTTGATTCAACTCCATGCGTGAACATGTGCCAAGTCGAGTCACTCAATTCATTCAAAGGAGGATACCATCCCATCATATCACATCATAATCATTCTAATATAATGTTGGCACGCAAGGTAAACCATTATAACTCATAGCTAATCAAGCATGGCACAAGCAACTATAATCTCTAAATGTCATTGCAAATATGTTTACTTCATAATAAGCTGACTCAGAAATGATGAACTCATCATATTTACAAAAACAAGAGAGGTCGAGTTCATACCAGCTTTTCTCATCCCAATAAGTCCATCATATATCGTCATTATTGCCTTTCACTCGCATGACCGAACGATGTGTATAATAATAAGAGTGCACGTGCATTGGACTAAGCTGGAATCTGCAAGCATTCAACTCAAGAGAGAAGACACGGTAATATGGGCTCTAAGTAAAATAAACAATCATGCATATAAGAGCCACTAAGCATTTTCAATATGGTCTTCTCGACACCCAAAAGAAAGAAGAAAAGAAAATAAAACTATTTACACGGGAAATCTCCCAACAAGTAAGAAGAAGAATCTAGAAATCTTTTTGGGTTTTCATTTTAATTCTACTACAAGCATGGAAATTAAACTATTTTTTTTTGGTTTTTCTGAAGGTTTATCGAACACACAAGAAGAAAACTAGAAAAAGAAATTTAAACTAGCATGGATAATATAATGAAAGAGTATGAGCACCGACGACTAGTGTGTGAACATGAATGTAAAGTCGGTGAGAAATACGTACTCCCCCAAGCTTAGGCTTTTGGCCTAAGTTGGTCTAGTACCAAGGATCGCCTGGCTAATATCCATAAGTAAAACCGGGGTTGTACTGAGATGCAGAGGCAACCGCCTCCTGAGCAGCAACGTGTTGACGAGCTGCCTCCATTCCCCTCTCGTATTCAGCTGCTTCTTCCCTGGTGACAACATATTATCCTTTTGCCTGATAATCAATAAGGTAGGGAGCAGGAAGAGTAACAGGGACGACGTTGCGTCTGTCATAGATTAGTCTATAATGGAGGAATTGTTCATTCCTCTCAAGAAAATGATGGTTGAACATAGCTTCTTTATCCAAATAAACAGGAGGTAAAATCATATCCCCCTCTCGTGGGGCTATATTAAGAAAATTAGCCACACGGGTTGCATAAATTCCTCCAAATAAATCTCCCTTACTACTATTATTCTGCAACCTACGTGCAACTATTGCCCCCAAGTTATAACCTTTATAACCTAACACAACACTCTTGAGGACACAAAGATCAGGGACACACATGTGACATGCTTTGTCCTTACCGTTAATGCATCTACCAATAAAGAGAGCAAAATAATGTATAGTAGGAAAATGAATGCTCCCTATGGTAGCTTGTGCTATGTCCCTAGATTCTCCCATAGTAATACTAGCAAGAAAAATCTCTAAATTCAGATTTGCGAGGATCATTAATATTACCCCACTACGGGAGTTTGCAAGAAGTTGTGAAATCCTCTAAATCCATGGTATAAGATGTATCATAAATATCAAACATGACACTAGGAGAATTACGCAGACAGATATATTGGAACCTCCGCACAAAGGAATCAGTCAATTGATAGTATTGAGGGCACTTATCATGTAAGAAGTCCTCCAGCTCGGCATTACGCACATACGCGTCAAATTCCTCCTTGAAGCCTGCTTCGACCATAAAATCATCGGATGGCCACTCACAAGCCCGTACATTTGCGTCCCTCGGCAATTCAACATCTTGCTCACGTATAGCAATTCATGGCCCTTTCTTTGCTGAGGAACCACCTTGGTACATTCTTCTAAGCATAATTCTTTTTCTGAAAATTCTGAAATTTTAGTAACTTCAAAATAAAAGTGAATAAAACTAAACAAGAATGGTAGCAACTACTCCTACAAGTGCCTAGAGCCTATATCATGCATCAAAATTGCTTCGGACCTCATAAAGTTAACATGCAAGCTCAAGAACATGGTCACCTATGTAGCAAAAATTTTCAATGAAAAAAAACTAGAACAAAAACTATTTGGACCAATGGAGGAGTCACATACCAAGCAACAATCTCCCAAAGCAGTTTTGTAAATGGAGCTTTGAGCAAGTAGATCGAAAATCGCAGCAAAATGAGCTAGAACTCGTGCTTGAGCTGGATGGGGATTTTTTTGGGTAGAAGATGAAGTGTGTGGGTGCTGTCATAAGTGGGGAGGGGCCACCAGGGGCCCACGAGACAGGGGGGCGCGCCCTCCACTCTCGTGGCCTGGTGCTTGCCCCTCCTGCAGTGTTTTCCGTGCCTAAAATCCTCAAATATTCCAGAAAAAACCATACTAAATTTGCAGGGCATTTGGAGCACTTTTATTTTTGGACTATTTTTTTGATGCACAGATAATTCAGAAAACAGACGGATAATACTATTTTTGCTATATTTATTCTAAATAACAGAAAGTAAAAAGAGGGTACAGAAGGTTGTGCCTTCTAGTTTCATCCATCTCGTGATCGTCAAAATGAATCCACTAACAAGGTTGATCAAGTCTTGTTAACAAACTCATTCCGAATAACACGGAACCGGAGAAATTTCGAATAACACTAAGTTACCTCAACGGGGATATGAAAATCCCCAACAATGAGAATATCATACTTTTTCTTGAGAGTAGGGAGAGGAAATTCAAAACCTCCAATAATAATAGTTGGATCTTTTTCAATAGAATTGATGCTATGAACTTGAGATTGTTTCCTCGGGAAGTGTACCGTATGCTCATTACCATTAACATGAAAAGTGACATTGCCTTTGTTGCAATCAATAACAGCCCCTGTAGTATTAAGAAAAGGTCTACCAAGGATAATAGACATACTATTGTCCTCATGAATATCAAGAATAACAAAGTCCATTAAGATAGTGACATTTGCAACCACAACAGGCACATCCTCACAAATACCGACAGGTATAGCAGTTGATTTATCAGCCATTTGCATAGATATTTCAGTAGGTGTCAACTTATTCAATTCAAGTCTATGATATAAAGAGAGAGGCATAACACTAACACCGACTCCAAGATAACATAAAGCAGTTCTAACATAATTTCTTTTAATGGAGCATGGTATAGTTGGTACCCCCGGATCTCCATGTTTCTTTGGTATTCCACCCTTAAAAGTGTAATTAGCAAGCATGGTGGAAATTTCAGCTTCCGGCATCTTTCTTTTATTTGTAATGATATCCTTCATATACTTAGCATAAGGATTCATTTTCAGCATATCAGTTAAGCGCATACGTAAGAAAATAGGTCTAATCATTTCAGCAAAGCGCTCAAATCCTCATCGTCCTTTGACTTGGATGGTTTAGGAGGGAAGGGCATGGGTTTCTGAACCCATGGTTCTCTTTCTTTACCGTGCTTCCTAGCAACAAAATCTCTCTTATCAAAACGTTGATTCTTTGATTGTGGGTTATCAAGATCAATAGCAGGTTCAATCTTTACAACATTGTTTTTGCTAGGTTGAGCATCAACATGAACATTATCATTAACATTATCACTAGGTTCATGTTCATCACCTGATTGTGTTTCAGCATCAGAAATAGAAATAGCATTGGGGTTCTCAGGTGTGTCTACAGTAGGTTCACTAGAAGCATGCAAAGTCCTATCGTTTTTCTTCTTCTTCTTTTTAGAAGAACTAGGTGCCTCTAAATTATTTCTCTGAGAATCTTGCTCGATTCTCTTAGGGTGGCCTTCAGGATACAAAGGTTCCTGAGTCATTCTACCAGTTCTAGTAGCCACTCTAACAGCAAAGTCATTTTTATTATTTAATTCATCAAGCAAATCATTTTGAGCTTTAAGTACTTGCTCAGCTTGAGTAGCAACCATAGAAGTATATTTGCTAATGAGTTTAAGTTCACCTTTAACTCTAGCCATATTATTGCTCATGCGTCCTATCTCGAAAGTATTATTCTTTAACTCTCTACCAACATAAGCATTTAAACTTTCTTTCCTAGCCATAAAGTCATGAGATTCATCTAAGCGCGGGCTATGAAATTTAGTAGAGGGGATTTCAACTTTATCGTATCTATAGAGAGAATTTACATTTACTACCTGTGTCGGGTTATCAAGACAATGTGGTTCTTCAACAGGTGGTATGTTAAGACCATGTATTTCTTCAATAGGAGGTAAATTACTAACATCTTCAGCTTTAATACCCTTTTCTTTCATTGATTTCTTTTCCTCTTGCATATCTTCAGGACTGAGAAATAAAACACCTCTCGTGTTCGGAGTGGGTTTAGGAATAGGCTCAGGAGTTGGCTTAATTGGTTCAGGAATTGCCTCAGGAAGAGTCCAATTATTTTCATTAGTCACATATTATTCAATACTATTTCAGCTTCGTCAACTGTTCTTTCCCTGAAAACACAACCAGCACAACTATCCAAGTAGTCCTTGGAAGTATCGGTTAGTCCATTATAAAAGATATCAAGTATTTCATTTTTCTTGAGAGGATGATCAGGCAAAGCATTAAGTAGCCGGAGAAGCCTCCCCCAAGCTTGTGGGAGACTCTCTTCTTTGATTTTCACAAAATTATATATTTCCCGCAAGGCAGCTTGTTTCTTATGAGCAGGGAAATATTTAGCAGAGAAGTAATAAATCATATCATCGGGACAGCGCACACAACCAGGAGTAAGAGAATTATACCAAGTCTTAGCATCACCCTTTAATGAGAACGGAAATATCTTAAGGATATAATAATAGCGAGACTTCTCATCATTAGTAAACAGGGTGGCTATATCATTAAACTTGGTAAGATGTGCCACAACAGTTTCAGATTCAAGGCCATAAAAAGGATCGGATTCAACTAAAGCAATAATCTCAGGATCAACAGAGAATTCATAATCCTTATCAGTAACACAGATAGGTGAAGTAGCAAAAGCAGGGTCAGGTTTCATTCTAGCATTAAGAGACTGCTGCTTCCATTAGCTAATAATTTCTTAAGATCATATCTATCATTGCAAGCAAAGATAGCTCTAGCAGCTTCTTCATTCATAACATAACCCTCAGGAACAACAGGTAATTCATCTTTAACTCTAGCCAAATTATCGCTTACACGTCCTATCTCGAAAGCATTATTCTTTAACTCTCTAGCAACATAAGCATTAAAACTTTCTTGTCTAGCCATAAATTCATCAAATTCATCTAAGCAAGGGCTATGAAATTTAGTAGAGGGGATTTCAACTTTATCATATCTATAGAGAGAATTTACATTTACTACCTGTGTCGGGTTATCAAGACAATATGGTTCTTCAACAGGCGGTATATTTGGACCATGTATTTCTTCAATAGGAGGTAAATTCTTAACATCTTCAGATTTAATACCTTTTTATTTCATTGATTTCTTTGCCTCTTGCATATCTTCAGGACTGAGAAATAAAATACCTCTCTTCTTCGGAGTGGGTTTAGGAATAGGCTCAGGAGTTGGCTCAATTGGTTCAGGAATTACTTCAGGAACTGGCTCAGGAAGAGTCCAATTATGTTCATTAGTCAACATATTATTCAATAGTATTTCATCTTCGTCGACTGTTCTTTCCCTGAAAACACAACCAGCACAACTATCCAACTAGTCCTTGGAAGCATCGGTTAGTCCATTATAAAAGATATCAAGTATTTCATTTTTCTTAAGAGGATGATCAGCCAAAGCATTAAGTAACCAGAGAAGCCTCCCCCAAGCTTGTGGGAGACTCTCTTCTTTGATTTGCACAAAATTATATATTTCCCGCAAGGCAGCTTGTTTCTTATGAGTAGGGAAATATTTAGCAGAGAAGTAATAAATCATATCCTGGGGACTATGCGCACAACCAGGAGCAAGAGAATTATACCAAGTCTTAGCATCACCCTTTAATGAGAATGGAAATATCTTAAGGATATAAAAATAGCGAGACTTCTCATCAATAGTAAATAGGGTGGCTATATCATTCAACTTGGTAAGATGTGCCACAACAGTTTCAGATTCAACGCCATAAAAAGGATCAGATGCAACTAAAGTAATAATCTCAGGATCAATAGAGAATTCATAATCCTTATCAGTAAAACAGATAGGTGAAGTAGCAAAAGCAGGGTCAGGTTTCCTTCTAGCATTAAGAGACTGCTGCTTCCATTTAGCTTATACTTTCTTAAGATCATATCTATCATTGCAAGAAAAGATTTCCCTAGCAGCTTCTTCATTCATAACATAACCCTTAGGAACAACAGGTAATACATAATCATTGGGAGAACCTTCATCATCACTATCATCAATAATAGGTTCTTTAGTAATTTCATTCCCCCTAACTCTAGCAAGTTGTTCATCAAGAAATTCACCTAATGGCAAAGTAGGTTCACGCACAGAAGTAGTTTCATCATGCATAGCAGAAGTGGCATCATCAATAACATGTGACATATCAGAATTCATAGCAGTAGCAGGTTTAGGTGTCACAAGTTTACTAATAACAGAAGGAGAATCTAGTGCAAGGCTATATGGCAGTTCCTTACCTCCCCTCGTAATTGAGGGAAAAATAGTAGTTCGGTCATCTTTCAAGTTCTTCATAGTGATCAACAGATATAAATCCCAAGTGACTCAAAGAATAGAGCTATGCTCCCCGGCAACGGCGCCAGAAATTAGTCTTGATAACCCACAAGTATAGGGGATCGCAACCGCTTTCGAGGGTAAAGTATTCAACCCAAATTTATTGATTCGACACAAGGGGAGCCAAAGAATATTCTTGAGTATTAGCAGTTGAGTTGTCAATTCAACCACACTTGGATAACTTAATATCTGCAGCAAAGTGTTTAGTAACAAAGTAGTATGATAATAATGGTAATGGTAGCAAAAGTAAAGATAAATGTTTTGGGGTTTTTGTAGTACTTGTAACATTAGCAACGGAAAAGTAAATAAGCGAAAAACAATATATGAAAAGCTCATAGGCAATGGATCAGTGATGGATAATTATGGCGGATGTGATTCCTCATGTAATAGCTATAACATAGGGTGACACAGAACTAGCTCCAATTCATCGACGTAATGTAGGCATGTATTCCATAAATAGTCATACATGCTTATGGAAAAGAACTTCGTGACATCTTTTGTCCTACCCTCCCGTGGCAGCGGGGTCCTAATGGAAACTAAGGGATATTAAGGCCTCCTTTTAATAGAGAACCGGAACAAAGCATTAGCACATAGTGAATACATGAACTCCTCAAACTAAGGTCATCATCGAGAAGTATCCCGATTATTGTCACTTCGGTGTTGTCGGATCATAACACATAATAGGTGACTATAGACTTGCAAGATAGGATCAAGAACACACATATATTCATGAAAACATAATAGGTTCAGATCTGAAATCATGGAACTCGGGCCCTAGTGACTACCATTAAGCATAGCAAAGTCATAGCAACATCAATCTTAGAACATAGTGGATACTAGGGATCAAACCCTAACAAAACTAACTTGATTACATGGTAAATCTCATCCAACCCATCACCGTCCAGCAAGCCTACGATGGAATTACTCACGCACGGCGGTGAGCATCATGAAATTGGTGATGGAGGATGGTTGATGATGACGACGGTGATGAATCGCCCTCTCCGGAGCCCCGAACAGACTCCAGATCGGCCCTCCCGAGAGAGATTAGGGCTTGGCAGTGGCTCCGTGTCGTAAAACGCGATGAAACTTTCTCTCTAATTTTTTTCTCCCGGAATGTGAATATATGGAGTTGGAGTTGAGGTCGGTGGAGGTCCATGGGGCCCACGAGATAGGAGGGCGCGCCCTAGGGGGGCACCCCCTGTCTCGTGGACATCCTGTGGGCCCCCTGGTGTTGATTCTTTCGCCAAAAATTCTTATTAATTCCAAAAAGTGCCTCCGTGGATTTCCAGGACATTCCGAGAACTTTTCTTTTCTACACATAAAACAACATCATGGCAGTTCTGCTGAAAACAGCGTCAGTCCGGGTTAGTTTCATTCAAATCATGCAAGTTAGAGTCCAAAACAAGGGCAAAAGTGTTTGGAAAAGTAGATACATTGGAGACGTATCACTGATCCTCTGAACGGGTGCGGCCCGGCCCCATGGTTCCGCCGGTGTGCTCTGCCGGGCCGGAGCTTGCCGGAGCCGGCAGGCCCCTTCGCTGGAGTCCGCCTCTGCCTCGCCTCGGTCTCGGACGGGGCCCGAGCAACGTAGAAGACGAGGAATGCCTGGAGCTCCCCTTGCCCATGGACCACACCGGTAAGTGGCACAAGCCCGATCCCAGGTGTTTTAAGTGGAGACGTTTTCTTGAAAAATGTTTTTGCTAAAGGAAAGCGTATTCTGTGAAGCTTCAGACGGAAATACGCTTTCACTTCTCCGAAAGCGTACTTTGGTTCTGCTGCGGCCCAGAATATGTATCCTCTTTCTGAAAACGTATTTACCTTTAGACGCTTTATGGTTTTCCTCCCAACGGCCTGTTTGCTGAAGTTTATTCACAAATTGGTCCCTGATCTTCAACACCTCACAACTTTTCAACCGTAACTCCGATCGAGGTGAAACCAGCACTCACTTCTTCATCTCGTCGAGCTCTTTCTGTTGGTGCCATTCTTGTAAAGTGTTCACACTGTGAAAATGTACATTTTGCCCTTGCTTCAAATCAGCCCCCTCCGAGAGAGAACCGTCCGACGTTTCGTTCCGTGGCTTCACCGCACTTCTTCCCGGAGTCTCCTTCACCCCCAGGCAAGCCACCACAACCACTTGCATGATTGTCATGCAGTAGCCATGGTTTTCAACTTGAATATTTAATAAATGTTTGCTTCTTTTGATACGGATATCGGTGTTTCGGTGATGCTTATAGATCGGTGTTCACTTTCATGCTATGCTCTTCTGCATCTTGTTATCTTGCACTTATTACTAGTATTATTGTTATATGTCATGCTTGATAGTAGTGGTAGTGTGTTCTTTCGGATGCATGTTTATGAGCTGTTATCTAGTGCCGTTGCTATGCATGTTACTTTGTATCCTGCTGGTTATATGCTTAGTTGGTAGTATTCTGGATGAGTTCTTGCATGTTATTTATTTATGATGCTAGTGGTCATGATATGCTCATGTGTAATGTTATGCCCGTCAGCTTACCATGCTCATTTGGTTAATGTTTCATTATGGTTATGCTCGATGAATATGTTGCACCTCCATGCTTATGTTGATTCATGTTCATGCATTGTTGTTGCACCATTTTATTTTATAGGCCTCATCTTATTGCATTCAAGTTTAATCGGACTTAATTGAAGTTGAACAACTGTTGGCTAAGTCATGGTGCCACCATATCGAGCTGACCAGTGCAACCACACTTGCCTTATGGAAGGGTCCTAACTAGGTCTATTGTCGTGCCTCTCACCGGTGCCTCTGACAAGGGAAGGTTATGGGCGAGCGCTACCCTGATCAGGTAGGCGGACATAAGCCTCGTGTGCCCGTAGTTGTTGTTAGGCGCCTTTTTGTCCCCATTTGGGAGTTTATGTTTTGCCACGACGATGGCTGTTGGTGTCTTTGGTAGGCACAGGGCCACCCAGTACTGAACCCTGAGGTGGTGTTGGTCGGAGTGGCCGGGAGAGTGTCATGGCAGTAGGACGGTTTTATCGGAACGTTGTTGGTCCACACGAATGGGAGTGCGAGGCCATGGGTTCCATGGTGTGGGTACAGTGTGCTAACCTCTGCAGAGTGTGTATTAAATCTATCGATAGCCGTGCCCGCGGATAAGGGCCCAGTTTGTGTCAGTCACACTATGGGTCAACAGTAATAATAATAACTTGCTTAATAAAAACCCCGGTTCGATGATGAGATAAGTTGGTTCTGTGATGCGTGAATGATCACCATTTGGTTACGAGGTAACCCGTTGAGCCAAGAGTGGTTCTGTTTGTGATCCGTGAATGATCACCATTTGGTTACGAGGTAACCCGTTGAGCCCAGAGTGGTTCCGTTTGTGATCCGTGAATGATCACCGTGGTATCGAGGATACCGAGTTGTTGGACATTCGTGATGTTGTGCGAGAATCATGGGTAAAGATCAAGCTCATTGTGGTCATTTAATGATTACTATGGTATTGTTTATACCAAGCTTGATTTGATCCTGAGATGATCGTGTAATGTCCGAGGTTGGTAAGTGATGCATGTGATGGTTACGAGGTAACCCGAGCAGAATAAGTGGTGCATATAGTGTCATCGTGTTGCATGCTAGTATTATCAGGTTCATATGTTCATGCCATGCTCATGTTGTTCTAGCTGTATCATGTTCATGTTGTTCATGCCATGTTATTCTGATGATCTCATGATAATTCCTGCCTAACCTGTAATTGCCATGCTGTTGTTTGTCTTGAATGCTTATGGTTATTGTGAGCTTGCAAGTACATTCAATGTACTAACCTGGCGTGTCATGCCAGTTTGCAGGTCATGCCTACATGGCTTGCTTGTTTGATGTGGTTCCTGTGTGCGCGAGCTAGGATAAACGTTCTAGCCAGAGTCCCTGCGGATTGGAGTCCATCATTACCGTTCGTTGTTCCGCTGCCACTATTTGTTCCGTTGCCTCGAGTTGTTATGTTGCTAGTATAGAGCAAGCGTAGTTGGCGTAGTGTCACCGTGCTGATGTTATTCATTGTAATATTGGAGACCTTGTATTCCTATTCGTGTTATTATAGAAAGCTTGTTTGTTCTATGCTAAGGAGTGGCGTATTCTAGAAGACTTCACCTCGATCTCTAGGCTGGAATACGGGGCGTTCCGGTTTCTCTGAGCCGAGGTGCCACATGGGTGCAATGGCCTCGACATCGACGAGCTTACGCTCGGAGATGGATGGTGCCTGCCTTTCGAGGCTGGGTGCCCTGCTTTCACCCGGGAGCTGCGGCAAGTCCGTTGGCCGTCCGCTCGCATGTTCAAGCCAGAGATATCCGAGAAGTGTGATGGGAAACTGAACCCGGCAAAGTTCTTGAGCATCTACACCATTGATGTTCAAGCTGCCAGGGGAAGAGATGAGAAGGTGTTTGCCAACTACTTCCCTTTGGCACCCAAATAAAATGTGAGGTCTTGGCTGAAGCACCTGCCGGAGAACTCCATTTCGGCCGGGACTGACCTGTGCCATGAGTTCATTGGCGCCTTCACGGGCGGCCACCAAGAATCAGAGCGGCCCAGCGACTTGCAGCTTCTCCAGCAGAAGGAAGGAGAGACTCTACAAAAGTACTTGCAGAGATTCAGTCGAGACCATAGAAACATCCCAGACATCCACCCGACAGCTGTGATATCTGCCTTCCAGTCCAACATGCACAACCGCATGATACGTTCCAAGAAGAACATTCGGTTGCCCAAGAATGTGAAGGAGCTTTACACCTTGGCGGACAAATGTGCTCGGGTGGAGAAGGGGAGGAAACTTCCTAGGGAGGAAGATTGCGTCGACATCGACTCAGAAGATGACGACGAGACCACAAGGTGAGAAGAAGAAGAACAACAAGAAGCGCAGCAAGAAGCGCAAGGATAAGGAAATGATGGCCATTGAGGGATCAGGCATACCTAGTACCGGCAAGAAGGTTAAGGCGGAAACCCCCGGCAAGGAGGCTGCCGCGTGCATTGACTGTCAGGAGGCTGCGGCTGCTGACAAAGCTGGGAAAAGTGATGGACCGTACTGCAAGATTCATCAGACCAAAGGCCACGATCTCCAGGAGTGTCATCAAGTTGAGAAGCTCATCAAGAGGCAGAGGGCTAAGTATGAGAAGCGTGATAAAGAAAAGGGTTAGAATGGTACTGGCGAGAAGGGCCGGGGTGGTGAAGCAAATCGCCCCGGCAAGGCTCCTCGGAACCAACGGAAACCCGGCAGGGGCCGAGAGAGGGTTGCAATGATGAAAGTGATGGAGGGAGTGAAGAGGAAACTAGCAAGCAGGAATTCTAGAAGGCTACTGGCGCCCTATGTACTGAGGGGAGTGCATCTTTGCACTCTTGTCACTGCAAACTTAACCAGTGGGCACATGAGGTCAATGCCATGGAGCCAGCAGCAGATTCTTGGAAGCCGCTCAAGTGGTCACGCACTCCCATCAACTTTGATCAAGAGGATCACCCCGACTGCATCACTGCGGTAGGGTGCTTGCCGTTGTTGGTCTCACAAAAAATCCGCAACCTCAAAGTCACAAAGATGTTGGTTGACGCCGGGGCCGGGTTGAATCTGATTTCCCCAAAGGTTATCAGCAAACTCCATATAGCAGAGGAAGATCTTAATGCCACTAACATGTTTCAAGGAGCAATCCCGGCAGGAGTCATCCTAAGGGAAAGATCATGTTGCCAGTGATATTTAGAGGGGAGTTGAACTACATGACTGAGAAGGTTGTGTTTGATTTGATCGACCTCCCCCAGCCATACAACGGAATCCTTGGGCGTCCAGCCCTAGCCAAGTTCATGGCAGCATCCCACTATGACTACAACACTTTGAAGATGCCAGGGCCGATGGGCGTCATTTCCATTCCGTCAGGCAAGAAAGACGCAATTATTTGCATGGATAAGATGTACCGGGATGCGATCGCGGCAGAGGCCACTGAGGCCACAGTTCCCGCCAAGGAAAGTGAAGGAAACAAAAAGGCTAGTAGGGGCACCATCAAGGAATCCAGGAATCGTAGCTCTTCGGAGTGTGCCACCCCTGTTGATGATGTGCCAGAGAGTACAATAGCAAGAAAAACAAGTGCTGCACCCCAAGTTAAAAGGGTACCGACAGGGCTGGCTGGCACTGATGGTACTTTCACTATCAGTGCCATCCTTGGCGAAAAATAGGAAAGCATGTTCGTTGCCTTCCTGCGGGTGAATATCGATATGTTTGCTTGGCAACCATCTGATATCCCTGGCGTTCCCAAGGAGGTAATCGAGAACCACCTTGCTCTCTGCCCACATGCCTGACCCATCAAGCAGAAAGTCCGGAAGCAGGCCTTCGAGTGGTAGCAGTTCATTGCCGAGGAGATCAAGAAAGTTGAGGTGGCTGGTTTGGTCGTTGGAGTGTTAAATCCAACATGGTTAGCGAACCAAGTGGTTGTGCGCCAGGCTAATGGGAAATGGAGGCTTTGCATAGATTTCATGGATCTGAACAAGGCATGCCCGAAGGACCCATTCCCCTTGCAGCACATCGACCAGATTGTGGATTCCACTTCAACGTCTGATTTGCTCTCCTTTCTGGATGAATACTCTGGATACCATCAGATCTTTATGTCCAAGGAAGATGAAGCAAAGACCTCATTCATCACCCCATGCTTTGTGCACATGCTTTTCGGGTTGAAGAGTGCCGGGTCCACCTTTGCAAGAGCAGTCCAGGTTGGTTTTGAACCATAGTTGCATAGGAATATTGAGGCTTATATGGATGATATTGTGGTTAAGACCAAGGATAGATCAACCCTCATCCAGGATTTAGAAGGGACATTTGCTAATCTGTGTAAGATCAAGTTGAAGCTGAACCCGAGGAAGTATGTGTTTGACGTTCCCTCTGGGAAGCTACTTGGTTTCTTTGTATCCCACCGTGGGATCAAGGCCAACCTAGATAAGATCAAGGCCATCGAGCAGATTCAGGCACCCAAGATAGTTAAGGAAGGCATTTGACAGGATGTGTTGCCGCTCTTAGCAGGTTCATCTCCAAGTCTGTCAAGCACGCCTTGCCATTCTTTAAGATTCTAAAGAAGGCAGGACCCATGAAGTGGACCCCAGAAGCAGATGTAGCACTTCAAGATTTGAAGACCTACTTATCCTCTGTACCCACATTGGTTGCACCCAAACCACAAAGAGCCATTGCTACTATATCTGGCAGCGACCAATCAATTGGTTAGTGCAGCTTTAGTGGCACGGCGGGAAGTGGAGGAGACAGCAGCCTCAGCAAGTGTTTTGCCCAGAGAAGAGAGAGAGAATAGCTCGGTAAGCCAGATGTGGATCAGGACAAAGAGGAGCACGGTAGCGGAGGCAACACCAAGGACGCGGCAAGGAAGAAGGTGGTGAAGCACCCAGTATACTTCGTCAGCTCCCTATTGCAGGGGGCTAGATCCAGGTATTCTGGCATGCAAAAGTTGGTTTTCGGCCTTATCATGACCTCAAGGAAATTGCGCCACTACTCCCAAGCCCATGAGATCACGGTTGTCACTCTCTTCCCGTTGCAAAGTATACTCCGAAACCCAGATGCTACCGGAAGGATAGTGGAATGGGCATTGGAGTTATCCAGCTTTGCCCTGAAGTTTGAAAGAACATCAACGTTCCAGAGCATGGCATTTGCAGAGTTTATTGCAGAATGGACGCCAACCCCTGATGAAGAAGTGCTGGAAATATTTATCCCCGGCAAGGAAGCGCCCCAAGAATGGATCATGTATTTCGATGGTGCCTTCTCCCTCCAAGGTGAAGGAGTTGGCGTGCTTCATGTTGCTCCCACTGGAGAGCACCTAAGATACGTTGTCCAGATGCATTTTCCCCAGGAGGAGGCGACCAACAGTACTGCAATGTATGAAGGGCTCCTTGCCGGGCTCAGAATTGCCATGGAATTGGGGATCAAGAAGCTGGTCATTCGAGGAGATTCAGAACTTCTGGTGAGACAAGTCAACAAGGATTACCAAAGTCCATTGATGGAGGCATACGTAGAGGAAGTGAGAACATTGGAGGAGCACTTTTGACGTGCGGAAAACAGCATAGCTGATCATCTGTCAAAGTGCACTGCACAGAAGCTTCCTGTGGAACTAGGAACTTTTGTTCTCCATCTTACTTAGCCCTCCATATCCCCAACAACAATGGCCCAAAAGAGGAGGAAATTGGCCTCCGGTAAGCCTCTCCCGGTAGATCCTCTCAGGGCACCTAGCAGGGACCCTGCCGGAAATAGCTCCCCTTCGTTTCCGGGTTGCACCCTCCTTCCGGGCCTCCGGTCAACGCGATCGAGGGATGCGCTCCCACGAGTGAGGAGGTGCTGCTAGTCCTCATTGCCGAGGCCAGGCTCCAACTTGGCCAAGGCACATAGTCCATTTCCTCCAAACCGGAGAAATTCCCGAAGAGCGAGAAGAAGCGGAAAGAGTAGCCCGGAAGGCCAGTATGTATCAGTTTGTCGATGACACACTATAAAGAAGAAGGTCCAACGGTGTGAAATTGAAGTGTATTTGCCGGGAAGAAGGAAAGGAACTGCGAGCGGAAAGACAAAAAGGCATGTGCGGCTCCCACATTGGATCAAGGGCTTTGGCTGGGAAAGCATTGTGACAAGGATTCTACTGGCCCACAGCTAGCCCTCCAAGATGCGGTCGAGCTAGTCACCAAGTGTGAAGCCTGTCAGTTCCATTCTAAGAATATCCATCTGCATGCCCAAGCTCTTTAGATAATCCCTTTGTCATGGCCTTTTTTGGTCTCGGGGCTCGATATCCTCCGCCCTTTCCCCTGAGCTGCCCGGGGCTTTGAATTCTTTTTTATTGCAATCAACAAGTTTACAAAGTTGCCGGAAGTACATGTCATGAGGAAGGAGACTTCTAAGTCAGCTATCAAGTTCTTGAAAGGATTGGTGTGCCGTTTCGGGGTCCCTGCCCGGATCATCACCGACAACAGCACCCAGTTCACGAGCCGAGCCTTCATGCAATATGTTCCTTCCCTCGGAGACAAGATCTCATTTGCCTTTGTTGCACATCCCGGAAGAAACTTAAAAGCTGAGAGGGCGAACACTTAAGTGCTATGGGGACTCAGGACGAGAGCATCTGATAAGCTGCGGAAGTGCTGCAGGCGATGGATCATTGAGCCGCCGGTGATTCTTTGGTCCCTCAGAACAACACCAAATCAAGCTACCGGACAGACTTCCTTCTCCCCAGTCTATGGGAAAGAAGCAGTTATCCCCATAGTAACTCATTTATGGGTCACCTCGAGTGCTTGCCTACGATGAAGTAGCGTAGGAACATCACTAGCATGACGATGTTGTGCTTCTCGAAGAGAACTGTCTCCGGGCTGCTACACGTGCTGCACGCTACCAGCAAGCCCTGCGTCGCTATCACAGCCACAGGGTTCATGCCCGGTGTTTTGAGGAAGGCGACCTTGTCCTTAGGCGCGTTCAGTCTGCCAAGGGTTCAAACAAGTTGACGCCAAAGTGGGAAGGCCCTTACCGGGTAGAACGATTCAACACACCTGGCGCAGTCCGTCTGGACACCGGAGATGGCGTTCGATTGCAAGACTCATGGAATATTGAGCATCTCCGCAAGTTCTACTCGTAAGGCGCGGCTATTGGGCCTTGCCCGGCAGCCACCCTTCTGTACAGGCCTTGCCTCAGTTGCATGTAATGCCTTGTACAAAGCCAGACACAGACCCTGAGCAACAGATAAATAAATGAAGCACTGGGGCCCTTGACAAGTTGCATGCATGCATAAGCATATCATGAGCATCGCATACTCATGTAGATAAGACCGCATCTGGCATCATTTTCATCTGCATAAACTGCAGGTTCCTGCCGTGGATTCAGTCCTGAAGAGGAGATGAGAAGACAAGCCAACACTATGGTCTTTGGCAAGCCAAATAGATAAGTTCTTCCTTTTATCCATACTTGTTCTGTAAGTGAGGTCTTGTGCATGAGAAAACCCTGCTACCCTTTGAAACATAGGTGCTCCCACCCTTCGAATCGAACGTTGCTTCGGTCAGGGTGGTAGCGGTGGCCTTTTATGGAAAAGGACTAGCGGGGGGCTGGTCCCTCTTCATGGTTTGTGCCCGGTTGGCCTAACTCCCCGACAACAAAATAGAGGGTACAAACAAGATAGCCTGCTGGGGGAGCTCATTTACATAAAATATAGAGGCATCCCACCTCTGCATGGACATATACATGCACGAGTCCCCGGCAAGGTTTATCTTTTTCATTAATGTGCTGATCAAACAAGTAAAAACCTTACAGGACACAAAAACATGGATTCAAGAGATTACATTATTTGAACTGAAATTTGGCAAGTGCCTGCAAGTTTAAGATTGAAAAAAGATAAGTGCCCCGTAATGCCATTTCTTGCCCCTCTCCTTCGAGGCACAACATTCGAAGGCGAGGAGGGCAAAAGGAGTGCCTGCGCAGAAGCCCAGCCTGACCCTGTCGGACTCCGGGAGAGGTAGCCTAGCGAGGATGGGAGAGCACTGACGAAGGAGACGATGGAGAGCATGGCAGAGACGACCCATCAACTGCCACCACCAGGGCCAGCAGGACACGACAGGGTTAACAAACATGCAGCCCATGAGGAAGCCTGTGGGGTCCAGCTAGAGGAGCCGGGGGGCACCATCCCGACCTCTCCATCCAACTCCCCAACAAATCGCCTTGCCGGGATGGATATGCAGGTGTAGTTGATGGTACCGCCGCACGATGAAGATGGTGTGGCAGGTTATCTGCCGGAGTTAGGGTCGTCGCCCTCTCGGTCAGTGCCCTCATCATCACCGTCACTTTCCTCCTCATTGCTATCTCTCGAGGAGGAGCTTTCATTTCGGTCGAGCTCTCCACGCAGCACCCTAAGCGAGCACCCGAGCTCCCAAACACCTTGATGGAAACGAAACCGTCCTCCATTAACTTATAATTGAGGACGTGTGCTTCCGACAAGCTATGGGCATGAGCAAAAGTCGTCTAGACTCAGCGGAAGTACATGACATGAGGCGTGGGGAAGTCTACATCCACTCGTATGATGACATCCCCGCAACCCCTCATGTGCAGTCTCAACGCTCGTGGCTGCTCGGGCTCCATCGCCCTTGCAAATGGAGTAGGAAGGCGGAGGCGACCGTGTGGAGGCTTGTACAACATGATGATGAACTCTAGAGGCTAGTCTCCGCCGTGGCCTTCCAGCGGAGGAGGAGCCTCCGGCGGGGGCGCGGTCAGGACACTGCCCCATCCTTCTCCTCCACAGGCGCCTCGACGGCCCCGGTCTCGTCCCCTCCCTTCTCCTCTCGTAGCGGGTTCCACCCCTGCGCTCTTAGGAGGAGGAGGGAGATGCTGTCGAGCAGAGGCTCTCGTTGCAGCCATTGGGTTGCCACCACATCTTCGCCCTCTCATCATGACGAGTGAATAAGAGTTTGAAGAAAGGGAGTTGAAAAGTGTGGAGCCAGGGGGCTGACCTCTCATTCAGAAGGCGACCGCCCCACTCCTCCAATACGACTTCCCTACACCTGCAATGGCCCAGGGAACTGGAGCCAGCCCTGTGCACCAATCAGCAACGCCCGGTTTTCTGCCTTGGCGCCCATTTCCGAGCCCTCCGCATCCACCACCTACCCTACGCAATGCATGCGGTACACGTGGCGGATGCCCCAAGGGCGGGAGGTAAGTGGGGTGGCAGTTTCTACCCCATGATCATGGGACGTGGGCGATCCATGGATCGTGGCCCGGTTTCTCGCATAACATTTTGCACGACATGTGGGAGAACCAGAAACTGGCCCAAGCTCGGATTGATGGAGAGGCAAAGAAGATCTCAAAGGATAGAGCCACCTCTGCACTCTTGCCTATGCAGTGGTTAGGGCCTACCCGACCACGCCCAGCGGCGCGTTCGTACCAGGCCCGGGGGCTTCCGTCGGTGCAACAAACCCCGGGTCTGTTGCCGGGACTGTGCATAGGCCTGAAGAGAAGATTACAACACCATGATCAACCCAAGCATGATGGGTCAATTCCCTTGAAGGATCCAAGTACAAATCAGGAAGACCAAGAAGAGCCAGAAGAGCAAGATATCGCTATGGGAAGAACCTCCCTTGTCGGGCATGCGAGCTTGACAAGGTTGGGTTTGCCCTAGAAGCAAGCTTCTAGATTGTCTCGGCAGGCCTGCCATGGCTAGTGGAGGAAAGTCACACCACCGCTCCACCTCACAAGCAACCCAAGTCATCGATCAACGCATTGTCAAGCCCCTAAGTGACTAAGTGGCTGCTTCTTGCCACATGGCAGCCACTTCCTACAACAAACGCCTCCATATGACACCCGTCCTGGGATGTGTGAAGCAAGCAGGTGCAATGCTGGCAAAAGAGCAAGGCAATGGTTGCCGGGCACGCTGTGATGTGACACAAGACGACGCATTTAACGTGCACTGTCAGCCTGCAGAGTGAGGTGTCATAGCACTATTTGCTATCTAATCAGTGCGAAAAGACTAATTTGCCACTGTGGTGACCCCTTTATCTATAAAAGGAGGCCCATGGAGACTGTAGAAAGGGTTGGTTGGCTGGTTCAGACCCTCACACATTCATACGTGCGTATCCATTCTCGCCCTCAGGCGACCTTGCCGGGTGAGTGTACTACATTCGCCACCATATTTCCACTATCAATCCACCAAAGCAGGAGTAAGGTTTTATGCCTCATGGCAGCCTGAACCTGGGTAAACTTCCCGTGTGATCTCTGATGCGCCGTGTTGTGCTTCTCCTCTCTTTGTGCAACGTGCCTATCCCCCTACCGAACCAGAAAGAGGCTCATGGCCCCATAGGTAGTCATGGTTTCCCACGACAAGTTGTGTGATATGTAAAAGAAGAAAGATGTGGATACTGATATTGTTAAATTGAAGCTATTTCCGTTTTCGCTTAGAGATCGTGCTAAAACTTGGTTTTCATCTTTGCCTAAAAATAGTATTGATTCATGGAATAAGTGTAAAGATGCTTTTATTTCCAAGTATTTTCCTCCCGCTAAGAACTTCTCCCTTAGGAACGATATTATGAATTTTAAGCAACTTGATCAAAAACATGTTGCGCAATCTTGGGAGAGGATGAAATTGATGATACGAAATTGCCCTACTCATGGTTTGAATTTGTGGATGATTATACAAAAAAATTATGCCAGACTGAATTTTACTTCTAGAAATCTTTTAGATTCAGCCGTGGGGGTTACTTTTATGGAAATTACTTTAGGAGAACACTACAGGAATCATGAACTTTGATGTTAGCCATGGCGGACGGCAAAGGCACGCTTGGCAAACGACAAAGACCATTGCCATCAGCTAGCTGACGGCAAGTTGTCCGGCGGAACAGGCTACAACAAAGGCTTCTTTACCGTCTACTGGCGGACGGTAAAGATACAAAGGTCTTTGTGGTCCGCCTGCCGGCCGCAAAGAGCCTGGACGGCGCACGTGTCAGCTTAGGTCCGTTAAGGTGTTAACGGCGTGCATTGCCGTCGGCTAGCGGACGGCAAAGACCTTTGCAAATTTGCCGTCCGCCAGCAGACAACAAATAGCATTGAATCTATGTCGTCCGCTAAGGGATGGCATAGCGTGCCACGTGGCCGCACCTGGGGGGCTGGCCTATTTGGTAGCTTTGTCATCAGCTGGCTAACGGCAAACAATCAACGTTCTTTGCCGTTCGCTGGCAGACATCAAAGCATCCAAATAGTCAGCCTACTGCCCCAGGTTGCACAGGTAGCTGACACATGGCATGTTTGCCGTCCGCTAGCTGATGGCAAAGCTCTTTGTCGTCCGCCAGCGGACGGCAAAGTGTCTATATATCCCCTGTTTTTTTGTTTTTTTCTTGAATTCATTCAATTTGACAGAATTTCACATATATTTATAATACTTTCGACAAGCATACCAACACATATACATACCAAATCATATCCCTGCCATATGGATATGATCAACCAACACATATACATAGCAAATGGTTTCAGCCAACACATATACATAGCCAACATATCCAACAACAAGCATACAATGGTTTCATCCATACATATATAGGTAGCATGTTTGACGTTCTTCATCCTACAAAATCAAAACAAGAAAGAAGCATAAAGGGAAGAGTAGACTCCATCAACGCAAGCTTCCTCATCTAAAGCAACTCTGCAAATTGGGAAAGAAGCAAGTTAGAAGAAGAAGAGGAAGAAGAAGAAGACTAAGCTAGGTAAAAATGCTAAGTGTAGGTCATTTTAAAAGCAAAGCTAGGTTCGAGCTTATTAAGGTTATTATGTCATTTTCGAGGAAAGTAAGGTAAGTCTATATCATTTTGGAGGTAACAAAGATTATCATTACATTTTTGAGGAAAGAAAGCTAAGTATATCTCATTTTTTCTCTAACTTAGGTAGTTATGCCATTTAGGAGGAAAGTAAGCTAAGTTTGCATTTGTTAAGCAAAACACTAGAGAAAACTTACCCTCATCACAACAAATGCGATGAAGATCGCAACAAAGGTAACAATTGATCCAACGGCATAATGATACCAAGCCTTATTATCAATGGCATATTTTCTAATCTTCTTAATCTTCAAGTGCATTGCATCCATCTTCAAGCGCATTGCATTCATCTTCATGTTGTGCCCATCGACCACATCGGCAACATACAACTCCAATTTCATCTTCTCTTCTTCAATTATTTTAATTTTTTCTTTCAAATACTCATTTTATTTTTCAACTAAATTTAACTTCTCTACAAGAGGGTCGGTTGCAAATTCCGGTTCACATACCTCTAAGATTAAAATATCTCTATGTCAACTTGATGGCCATAATGGTCATAAATGCAAAATGCAACAAATAGTTATAAAAGAGGATTTACCACATCTGAATCATAAAGCAGGCGAGGACCGACGGGGATGGATATCAAGACCATGGCACTATGTATAACAAACAATCATACAAAGTAAGAAAATTATACAAGTGACTATATAAATCATACAATCATACAAGTAACTATATAAATCAAGTACAACATAAAAAATTAATACCTAGTCATAATATGGTTCAATAAATGCTTCGGGATCACTAAATGCATCATCATCATCATGATCAGTAATGACGTGCTCATCATCATCATTAATAAATGCATCATCATGTGGAAGGCCACCTCTACGTAATTTGTCAAGCATTGACAGGTCATCCGCAACAGTAACCTCTTCTAGTTCAGGCTCTTCTTGTCCCGGCTGAGGGGTGAAGTCGGGTTCACTGTCGCTGTCTACTTCAATGTTCTGGGGTGAAGTAGAGCGGTTCTTGAAATGTTTTTTGGAAAGACGCGTTTCTTGGAAGAATTCTCCTTCATATCTGTCTGGGTTAATGTGAGGTACATAATCCTCTTCATTGGGGAGAGGTGGTCTAACACGTGGGGGCACTTCATAAACGACATCCCAAGCTTTAAGATTTGGATCACTTTGACAGCCCACGGTAGATAGAAAACTTCGGTTGCCTGTTGAGCCATAATATAGACATCGGGAACATCCAAATGGGTGCTTTAATTGATTTCCACTATCCTTATATGTTCATGAGTCTTTCTAGTCTCCTTTGGACGGAACCAATAACATTTGAAGACACGTTTGGTGGGTTTGCACCATAGAATTGAAGTTCATAAATTGCTTCAACTCTTCCATAATACTCGGTATCTCCTTTGCCGATAGCAGAGACACAACAATTTGTAGACTTTCGGTCGGCCATAGATAGCTCTTTGCCATAGGTACGAAAGCGATACCCATGGATGTCGTATTTGTCAAATGAATGGACCTTATAGTCAAAACCATTAGGGACTTGTCTCAATTCGGCGTCCATAAGCTCTGAATTAGCCTACAAGTTTAATACGAAAGGGATATTTGCATTATCCAGAAATTAGACGAAGAAATGAAATTGTATAATGGAAATTACCGTTTGTTTGAACCAAGAGATGAAACCGGGATAGCCGCGTCCATGCACTGCCAGAAGCTCGTACTCTTTGACAGAATCCTTTTGGATCACCACTCCATACGAGAATATGGTGACATACTGACTGTATTAAATTTATCCGGGAATAAGAGAAGTTTAAAGGAATTAGAAGTTGTGAAACAGTGTGCCGAGAACTTACTCGATGTATGGCCGCACTTCTGTTAGGTTGGTGAAGATATAAAACGAAATGATATGCCATTCTTTGAAATCCAACATTAAGGAATTAGAAGCATCTGCTAGAGCGAGACCCCCTTTGAGTTGGCTGAGGTTGGATCCACCCTTTTTAGGTTCGTCAGCATTGTACTGAGGCTTCGGATTATGCAAATGATGATTTTTGGTTTCGTAGTGTGCTGTCATGAAGTTTGCCGCCTCCTCAGTAATGAATGCCTCATCCATCGATGCTTCAATTCTACGTTTATTTTTACATTTTGCTCGTAGCGTATTCTGCATCCTCTCGGTGGCGTAGCACCAACAATTTTGCACGCCCCCCCCCCAAATCTTGCCTCGGTTGGGAGATGCAAAATCAAGTGCTGCATTGGATTAAAGAAGCCCGGCGGAAAGATCTTCTCTAACTTGCAGATCAACTCCGCCGCCAACTCTTCCCTTTCTTCTAGCACACCAGGTGATAGTTCTTTCACACAGAGAACACGGAAGAAATAGCTCATCTCTGCCAGTACTAGCTATTCATCCTCAGGGATGAAGCCACTCAACATCACCGACATTACCCGCTCAATCCATATGTGCCAATCATGACTCTTGAGACCAAATATCTTCAATTTATCAAGACTCGCTCGCCTCTTTAGATTCGCTGCATACCCGTCGGGGAACATCAACTGCCGTTGCACCCACAAGATAATTTCCATCATAGCTGGCCTTCCAAGATTGAACCATGCCTTTGGCTTCGTCCAGTTCTGCTTTCCTTTTGGTTCTTTCATGTTTTGTAACGGCCTATCACATAGGACCTCTAGATTGATTCTAGCCTTAGTATTATCCTTTGACTTCCCATCTATGCCGAACAATGTACCAAAAAGTGCCTCGGCAATATCCTTCTCAGTGTGCATCACGTCGATGTTGTGTGGGAAAAGGAGGTCTTTGAAGTAAGGCAGATCCCACAAGTATGTCTTGTGAGTATAGGCGTGTTTCGAATTATACCTCTTGAAATACCCTGGACGCTCTAGATCTGGCTTGAGAGCATTTAATTGATCTAGTTTCTCTTGGCCTGTCAACGGAGGTCGTGCAGAGTTTTTGACAACTCTACCTCTGATGAAGTTCTTCTTGTCTTTCATGAACTTATGGCGAGGATCCAGGAACTATCTATGCATGTTGAAGCAAGAAAACTTGCGACTGGCCTGAAGCCAACAGAACTCAAGAGCTCCCTTGCATGTGGGGCACAGGAACCTTCCATGCACACACTAGCCAACGAATAGCGCATACGCCGGCAAGTCATGCGTCGAGTACATGTACCAGACACGCACTATGTAGTTCCGTTTGCTAAAGGCATCGTATGTCTTGAACCCATTAACCCAGGCTTCTTGCAATTCATCCTTCAGTGGCTGCATGTACACATACATATTCTTCCCCGAACAGTTGGGCCCTAGAATTATCAAAGTAGGAAAATGTTATTTCTTTGCATAATCAGTCGGGGGGGGGGGAGATTGAGTGGAAAGACAAATACGGGCCAACAACTGTATCGGGCTGCTGTCAAACCAAACACACTAAACCCATCCGTTCTGATGCCGACTCGAGGATGCCTCGGATCTGCCGCTTTGTCATCATGTAATGCATCAAAGCTCTTCCATGCTTCACCATCCGATGTGTGCACCATCATCAGCTTCCCATCTGCATCTAGTTGGGTTCTTTTGCACGTTTTGTGCCATGTCATCTGTCTTCCCGTCTCTTCAAGCATGAAAAGACATTGAAGTCTTGGTAGTATTGGCATATACCGAAGAACATTAACGGGGATTTTGGTCTGCGTCTTCTCACCCATACCATTGTCTACCACAACATACCTGGATGACTTGCAAATGGGAAAATAGTTCAAGTCCGGATACTGAAGCCTAAATAAGGCACATCGTTTCTCACAGGCATGTATCTTGTCATAGGTCATCTTAAGAGCACGGAGGATTTTGTCTGACTGGTATAGGTTTGAAGGTAGTACATGGCCTTTGGGTAGAAAACGTCCAAATACTGTCATAATTGTGTCATAGCATTCTCCGCCCAAGTTGATTTGAGCCTTCAGAGCCATTATTTGTGAGATGGCATCCAACTGACAAAGCTTGGTATGCTCGTGGAAAGGACGTTTTGAAGACTCCATCATTTCATTGAAGGCCTTTGCAGATTCCTCCATCTCATCGTCCGAGTCCCGAGCATCATCAAAGTCTTGCACCATGTCTTGCATCCCGGTACCATGCTCGTCGGTGCAACAATGAAGCACCTCAGCTCTGGCACATTGGGCAGACTCGCCATGAAATGTCCACACCAAATAATCTGGCGTAAAACCCCACTTCTGCAGCTGTTTGCCGATTTCATCCTCTGTCCTCTTGTGCCAATTGTTGCACACGGTGTAGGGGCACCATGTTGTCGTCTGGCCATTTGCAAATGTGGCTCTCAGAAACCCCTTGGTTTTTGTTAACCATTCAATGGTCATGTCTTTCTTACTAGTGTGACCGGTGTACATCCACGCACGATCAGTCATCTTGCCTAGCTACTGGACACATAATAAATATATATATAAATCAACATGTATATATTCATTAGTTAATGGAGTTTGTCACTTTTATTACGTCCATGCAACCTAGACGCTAATAGGTAAAGATAGGTCCTAATCCCACCCGAGTATGTGTAGATTGGGTTCATTTTCCCATGCTCTGCTCCGGATCTGACGCAAAATTTCGGCAGCACCTCCCCGCTGTTCTCCTGATACACGTCTCGGCAATAAGCAGAGAGGATGTGTACCCGGATAGCAAGAGGGAGGCACTGCCGAAATTCTGCATCGGATTTGGAGCAGAGCATATGGGAAAACGAACCCAATCTATAGATACTCCGACTGTCCATGGATAACGTTGGGAAATTCAAAAGAATCACGGTTATAAATATGCAAATGCATGCATATTTGTAGATGTAACCCTTTAGAACAGGAGACGCATAGTGGTCACGCGTATTGATGATCGCAGGGCGGAGCTCGTCGAACACTAGACCCTCGCAGCGACAAAAAAATTGCACATTTAAATCGAAAGATGAGTTTCATAGCAATATTATTTTTTTCGTCAACCGAACTAAATATTTACAACAGGACGAGCGGGTTAGGGGTTCCTCTGCATTGAGAACCCTAAATAGCAAGTATCATCGGTGCAAGATACATGAGGCGCTCGGCGTTGAACACTAGATCCACATCCCACAAGTGACGCCGGCGCCCGGCGTCCCGCAACAATAGTTCTGCTGGCCGATGGTGGTCGAACACCTTGGAAAAATTTTCTGGCAGCCTCTGTAATGTGGATTAAAGCCAAGTTTTGAAATTTCAAATAACCAAACCGACTTGAGTCAGTTTGGTCGTTTCAAGTTTCAACACTTAGCTTTCAATCGTCATCTCAGAGGCTGCTTGACAAATTCGCAATGGTGTTCGACCGCCATCGAGGCTGAGAACTGTTGCTGCGGGATGCAAGACCCCTGTGCCACTTGTGGGATGTGGATGTAGTATTCGACACTGACGACCTCGCACTGACGATACTTGCTATTTAGGATACCATCGACACCGAGGAACCCCCTAACCCGCTTGTCCCTGGATAAACTAAACTAGCATGCATTCAATAAACAAAACTACACCATCTCCTGTGTCCGTACATTGTCGAATATTATCACTAATACATATCGAATAGTATCATACATATAGCATCACTAATACAACTAGAACCGTAGCGAATGACGGGTATCGGCGCGGGCGGTGGACACCCAAAGAGAAGGAACCATCACAGGATTATAGCTCCAGTGAGATCCCTGAAGAACCTGCCAGGTATTGTCGAACCTGCCCTCCAACGCAACCATGTAGCAATGGACGCTCGCCCTCCTCACTGACACGGTGACGTACCACCTCCGCGGTGTCCGAAAGCCTCGTTACCGTAACCGGCCCATGTGACCGGCACCAAACAAGGTTCAGGGTCAACGACGGGCTGGCTCCTCACCAAGATGCGCCAACGGAAGGTAGAACCTCCCAGTACCAGCCCGGCGGAGCCCAGTCTCGGACATGGCCCCTCTGATCAAGTAGGCCTCCTCCGTCGAGTCGACGACGAGGATGCGGGATAGGTATCATCGACATCGATGCGGGAATAAATGCTTGAACCAAAAAATAACAACAAATTTCACATGTTCAAAATAAACCAGAAACTTAACCTAAAGTAAACTAAACTAAAC
Source organism: Triticum dicoccoides (assembly GCF_002162155.2). Taxonomy (NCBI): domain Eukaryota; kingdom Viridiplantae; phylum Streptophyta; class Magnoliopsida; order Poales; family Poaceae; genus Triticum; species Triticum dicoccoides. The sequence goes on from NC_041391.1 coordinate 546,483,573, forward strand.
CTAAACTAAATTAACTAAAATAAACATAAACTAAACTAACTAAACTAAACCTAAACTAAACTTGAAACTTAACCTAAACTAAACTAAACTAAACCTAAAATAAACAAAACCTAAACTAAATTATACTAAACCTAATTAAACTAAATCTAATAAACAGAAAAAAAATGTCTCACCTTGTAGCGGC
>NC_041391.1:546484003-546493953 GCF_002162155.2 Triticum dicoccoides
GCCGGGGTGGGGCGGCGGCGCGTGGTTTGGGATGAGGGGAGGGAGAGGAGGGGTAGGGCGCAAGGGCGTTTGTTTACATATAGGGCACAGATCTTTGCCGTCCGCTAGCTGACGGCAAAGAGCCTAGCTAACGGACGTTAGAACGGCCACTTTCTTCGACGTCTGCTAGCGGACGGCAAAGTTTCTTTGCCATCAGCTAGCTGACGGCAAAGAAAGTGGCCGCTAGCTGCCCCTCTCTAGCGGCCCACCGTGCCTCTTTGTTGTCCTCTAGCGGACGACAAAGGTTCTATGCCGTCAGCTAGCTGATGGCAAAGATGGGGATGACGGCAAACACTTTCTTTGTCGTCAGCTACTTCTTTGCCATCAATTTTCATCAAGTTGATGGCAAAGACCCTCTCTGCCATCAGCTAGCCGACGGCAAAGAACTGGCTGATGGCAAAGTTCCTGATTCCAGTAGTGGAAGGTACTAAAATCCTATATAATATTATGGTCAATTATTCTCAATGGCACACCGAAAGATCTTCCACTAGTAAAAAAGTGCACGCGATTGAAGAGATTAATGTTTTGAGTATAAAGACGGATGAGCTTATGAAATTATTTCCTAGCAAAGTGCTTCTATCAATCCTAATGATATTCCTTTGGCCACTTTGATTGAGAATAATAATGAATATATGGATGTGAATTTTGTTGGTAGGAACAATTTTGGTAATTACGCGTATAGAGGCAATTTTAATCCTAGTCCGTTTCCTAGTAATTCCTCTAATAGTTATGCTAATTCCTACAACAGTTCTTATGGAAATTCTAATAAGATATCCTTTGATTTTGAGAATAGTGTTGAAGAATTTATGATTTTGCAAAAGAGTTTCATTGGTTTGGTTGAAGAAAAATTGCATAAGATTGATGATTTGGCTAGGAACATGGATATAATTTCTCTTGAGATTGATTCTTTGGAAATTAGATATATTCCATCCAAGCATGATATTAATGAGTCTCTAAAAGCTATGAGAATTTCCATTGCTGAGTGTAAAGAAAGAACCTCTAAGATGCGTGCTAAACGAGATTGGTTTGTAAAAGCATGCTCTTCTAGTTTTTGTGAAAGTAATGATGAAGATCTTAAAGTGATTGATGTGAATCCTATTGAATCTTTGTTTTCCAATATAAATCATGATAAATATGGGACTGGAGACGAGTCAACTTGAGTTAGAAGGCGTCCCAATGATTCAAAGTTTATAGATCTTGATGTAAAAATTTATAAAACTGGGATTGGAGAGGTCAGAATTTTAAGTAGCAATGAACCCACTGTTTGGGATTTCAAGGAATTTAATTATGATAATTGTTCTTTGATAGATTGTATTTCCTTGTTTCAGTCCATGTTGAATTCTCCTCATGCTTATAATCAAAATAAAGCTTTTACTAAACATATTGTTGATGCTATGATGAAATCTTTTGAAGAAAAGTTTGAATCGGAAGTGGCTATCCCTTGTAAACTTTATGATGAGTGGAAAACTACTATTAAGATTAAAATTAAAGATTATAGAGCCATGCCTTGTGTGCTTTTGGTGCTAGCATTTCCACAATTCCAAAAACATTGTGTGATGTGTTAGGGTTCCGTGAATTTGATGATTGTTCTTTAAATTTGCATCTTGCGGATTCCACTATTAAGAAACCTATGGAAAATAGGAATTATGTGGCGTAGATTTCATTGTTCTTGATATAGATTGCAATCCTACATGTCCTATTATTCTTGGTAGACCTTTCCTTAGAACGATTGGTGCAATTATTTATATGAAAGAGGGAAACATTAGATTTCAATTTCTGTTTAGGAAGGGCATGCAACACTTTCCTAGAAATAAAATTAAGTTTCCATATCAATATATTATGATAGCTACTTATGGATTGCATACCAAAGATGACAATACCTAGATCTATGTTTTATGCCTAGCTAAGGGCGTTAAACAATAGCGCTTATTGGGAGCCAACCCAATTTTATTTTTGTTCTTGCTTTTTTGTTTCTATTTTGCTATAAATAATTCATCTAGCCTCTGGTTAGATGTGTTTTCGTGTCTTAATTAGTGTTTGTGCCAAGTAAGATCTTTGGGATGGCTTACGATGATAGTTGATTTGATCTTGCTGAAAAACAGAAACTTTTGCGCCCAGAAAAATAATTTTCGTAATTCATAGAAGCGTGATTTTGATATGAATGTTTTACACAAGATTGATATACTAATTTCCCAGGATTTCCAATTTTTCAGAATTTTTGGAGTTACAGAAGTATACCAAGTTCTCTGATTACTACATATTGTTCTATTTTTGACAGATTCTGTTTTCTATGTGTTGTTTGCTTATTTTAATGAATCTACGGGTAGTATCGGGGGGTATGAACCATGGAGAAGTTGGAAAATAGTAGATATTACACCAATATAAATAAAGAATGAATTCACAACAGTACCATAAAGTGGTGATTTGGGTTCTTATACTAACGGATCTCATGAGATTTTCTGTTGAGTTTTGTGTTGTGAAGTTTTCAAGTTTTGGGTAAGATTTGATATACTATGGAATAAGGAGTGACAAGAGCCTAAGCTTGGGGATGCCCAAGGCACCCCAAGGTAATATTCAAGGACAACCAAGAGCCTAAGCTTGGGGATGCCCCTGAAGGCATCCCCTCTTTCGTCTTTGTCTATCGGTAACTTTACTTGAGGCTATATTTTTATTCACCACATGATATGTCTTTGCTTGGAGCGTCTTGTATGATATGAGTCTTTGCTTTTTAGTTTGCCACAATCATTCTTGATGTACACAACTTTTGAGAGGGACACGCATGAATCGTCATTTCTTAGAATACTCTATGTGTCGGGGATATACCCCGTGGTGTAACCCGCCGGATGTATGACCCGGCCGGACATGGCGACTCACCAGAGCTTGGCGACTCACTGGCGACCCGCCCAGACATGGCAGTTTAGGGCAACCCACCTGAACATTGCGACTTACCTGGTGACCCGGTGGGCGGGTCAGACCGACGACATAGCCCAAGGCTCAATAGGCCAGCTTATGTTCTGGTAGGCCGGCTTAAGACGAAAAGCATGATGAATATTTCCCATACAAGGTATCAAGACCCGGACTTGTATCCGGCTTGTAATAGAGAATAGACTAGTCCTAATCCTACTAGGAATCTACATGTAACCCGCCCCTTCAACTTATATAAGGAGGGGCAGGGCACCCCAAGAGGGACAGAGAAAATAATCGCTAAGGCTAGACACAACTAAAGGGGATCCGGCTTATGCGGCGACTCCCTCATGAGCATAATGAGACCTAACCACAAACAGCATGTAGGGCTATTACCGAATGATGTTTCCCCGGGCCCGAAGCTATCTAAACCCTTGTCTTTTGTTGCGTCTCTCGATTCAGATCAAACCCTCTCAAGCTATCACATAGATGCGTTGGCCTCACGACTATGTCCTCCACTAGGACATCTGCCGTGACAATTCCATGGCAGTTGGCGCCCACCGTGGGGCCTGCGCACAGTGGTGTTGAGTTCTTGGACGAATTTTTTTCTAGGGTTCGAGAAGCACGTGACCATTCGGATGATGAAGAGCCGGCGTTGTTTGCTGCGAAGTTTTCTGCCACTACGGCATTGATGAACAGTTGGAACGACACATACGAGATTGGATCAAGAGTTAGGGTTGTATCTGTGTACGTGTACGCTGCCACGCGGGACAAGGCGATGCATTGAAATAGATCAAATTTCCGCTGCAAAGTCGTCAGATCTCCAAGTCGCCGAGACAGTTTCTAGTATAATTTATTTTGCGGATTGGACATGCTACAAGTCCGAAGGCATCAACTCGTGGCTGCATCTACTGATCCATCAAGCCGTCACAGCAAATCAGCCCGTACCCGAGGCAAACCGGCGCAACTCGCTGTTAAATCATCTTCGGCCATTGCTATTTGGTCACACCACGTGCCAAGCTGCTACAATCGCGGCCACGCCACGTTAAGCCGTCGTCTGCATCAGCCACAGCTTCGAATCGGTTCCTGCTTCCATCACCGCATTGTTGAGCCGCCGGACTTGTCTTCGCCTCTAAGCTGATTCCATATCCTGAGCTGCCGGTCGCATCACCTTCTACTCCAAATCACTGGCCATCTCCGCAACAACTTCTATGGTCCATCACCGCCCATGTTCGCGGCCGTAGTCAAATCGCCGTACCTGATACCGCCTTGTTGAGCCACCCGGTGCCTCGCTCCTCCGCTGCCGTATCGCTCCGGAGGTGAGCCACCGCGCCACCGCGGCCTTGAGCCGTACCATGAGCTGTTGTGGCTCGCCCGCACTGAGTCGCCTCAACCTTTGTCGCAAGCCGCCGTCTCTCCGGCGCGGCCTCAAGCCGGCCTCACTTCTGCTAGTGGTCCGATACTCCAAGTCACTGCTGCCCAACTCCGAATCGCCGATGTTGCCTCTGTGGCCGCCGCCGCCGCACCTTGAGCCGGTGCTGCCGCTTATATTTACACGACCACATCACCCCTGCCCCTGTGCTTTAACTCGACGCTACTTTCATGGCCAAGTTGCCTATTTCCAAGTCACTGTCGTAGCTTCGCTCTGCATCCTTGGAGTCGTTGTTGTCTCTGGGCCGCCACCGAGGCCTGCGTCGCCTCCGTCTGCAGCACCGCCAGAAGAAAACTAAGCACTGTCAAGAGGTCATACGTGCACACTACAGCAGTTGTAGTTAGACCAGAGAAGGGAACAAAGTCATGGCCAAAAAAAAGAAGGGAAAAAAGTGGGAGGTCCCAATTAGCACTCAACGTCAATTGGTATTCAACGCCGCATTTCCCTAGCAAAACAATAGCACTGGATCAATACTACTACGTGCCAAGCTTCATGCACAGATAAAAAGGGTTAAATTGACTTGCCGAACAAAGAACAATCAGGTGCTAATTTTCTAAACTCTTCCTTGGTATAATTAAATATCACCAAAAGAGTTTTCCGAGGTATGCTATTGTGTATGCAGGTCAACTAACTCATGGCCAGAGTATGATCCGGTCCTCGCGCGCCGTCATTGGAGGTCGCGTCTACATCTGCGCTATGTCAAATTGCTCAACAGACATGCGCAAACCGCTGTCCCTGCGTTTCGGTCAGCATCACCTTGTCGGAACTGCGTCTGCGACCGACTCGCCTGTGATTGATTTCAGCTTCACCGTAGTGATCGTGAGCTCTGCGGCAGATAGTTTCCGGCCTAACATATCAGGTGAAATCCATCCAGTATATTTTTGTATTACATATTACACTACTAGGAAAAGGGCTATAGATGATATGGCCACTAATGACGCACCAGACATGTGGTGCGCCACTCCTATATAGCAGTGGCGCACCATGTGCTGGTGCGCCATTAGTGTGAAAGACACTAATGGCGCACCAGACACATGGTGCACCACTAGTAACAATTTTTTCCAAACATACTAATGGCGCACCAGGGCACAGTGCGCCATTACTAGTTCCAACTAGTAATGGCGCACCAGCCACATAGTGCGCCACTACTATATTTTTATGTTTTTTTACAAAACTACTAATGGCGCACCAGGGAATAGTGCGCCATTACTAGTTTAAACTAGTAATGGCGCACTGTGCCCTAGTGCGCCATTAGTATATATTTTATTATTATTATTATTTTGCAAAACTACTAATGGCGCACCACCAGCAGGTGCGCCATTAGTAACGAGGGTTATTAATGGCGCATTTGTAGGTTGTGCGCCACTAGTAACCTGGGACCAGGTAGATATTTTGGACAGCCACACCTACCCACTCACTTTCCCCACTTCATTCTCTCCACCTCCTCCTCCAAGCTTGTCTCGGCTGCCTCCTCCTCCTCACCTCATTTGCACCATAGATTCATCCAAATTAAGTGGTTAAATTACCTTTTTTTGATAGCTAAGTAAGGGGGAAGCTATCTTTATGTTGTTCTCCCTCCAAGAACGTGCACATGCACTTTTTATGGCCTAGCTAGATCTATGTACGTATGTGGTGTTGCATATATGTTTGTGTTTGCAGGTACCGGTATTTGAAATGTGATAGTTGCCAATATTTTGCCGAAATGTTGATTCATTTCCGTTTCGGTGAGAACTTTGGCACTATGCATTCTTTTTGGTCCTATTTTTAGGGAAAGTCATGCCAAATTTTTTCTTGGTTCTAAAATATCGTTTTGCTCTACCCCGCAGGCGACCATGGTCCGCACGATGACCGAAGGCATCGTTAATAGGTTTTTGAGCTCCACGAAGGCCGAGATGCTTCAAAAGAACAAGACGGAGATAAGGTGTCCGTGTCGAAGATGCAAGCTGAAGAGCCTTATTGCGGACCCGGATTCCGGGCAGGCGCGGGACCACCTGCTCTTGCGTGGTTTCATGGATGGCTATCGGTGGCAAGGTAATGAAGATGACTATGAAGTCGTTCATGGGGGCCGGGCAAGAAATGAGGAAGGGCAGCAAGACAACCACCGTGGCTCGGGCGGGCGAGAATACGAAGAATCTCCAGGACATGATCACGACGGTGATGCTGTACAAAGTCATCTTGTAGAAGATGTCGGACATGATGATGAGGAAGATGCCGGAGCAGACGAAGGGCATGATCATGAAGATGAAGATGCCAGCGGAGCAGACGACGATGGACCATCGATGGGCTGGGTGCAGGACTCTCATATTCAAGAGCTTCTTCTCAAACAGACGAATAACACAAGAGCTGCCGCCCGAGAGAAAGCCAAGCTGGATCAACTGGAGATAGACGCGGTTACTCCATTGTATGAAGGATGCAGGCCCAAGGATACCCGCCTAAAAGTAACGCTCATGGCTCTAGAGATGAAGGTAAAACACAAAATGACCGACGCATGCTTCGACGAGAACATGTCATTCTGGCACGGATGTCTTCCCAAGGGGAACAAGTGCCCAACCAGTTTCGAGGAGGCGAAGAAAATCGTGTGTCCTCTGGATTTACCGCACGTGAAATACCATGTGTGCATGAACAATTGCATCATTTATCGGGACAAGCACGCGGAGTCTACCATATGTCCGGTGTGCGGCGTCACTCGATACAAGAAAAGGAAGAAAGGTCCTCGAAAAGTGGTGTCGTACTTTCCAATCACTCCTCGTCTGCAGCGGTATTTCACGGACCCTAAGGTAGCAAAGCTCCTGCATTGGCACGCGGATAGGGAGGAGAAGAAGGGAGAAGAGGATGCAAATGATCCGGAGATAAATAAAAAGACAAGATGCTGAGTCACCCTAAGGATGGGAGCCAGTGGCAAGCGTTGAACTTCGAACACCTAGAATTTGGGAAGGATCCAAGGAACATCATGCTGGGCGCTAGCACCGATGGAGTCAATCCATTTGGCAGCCAGAGAAGCAAACATAGCACCTTGCCTGTGTTTGTGTGGATGTACAACCTTCCCCCTGGTTGTGCATGAAGAGGAAGTACATTCACATGAGTATGCTAACTGAAGGGCCGAAATAACCAGGGAACGACATCAATCTGTATCTGGGGCTGCTGAAAGAGGAGCTAGACACGCTGTGGAAAACACCAGCCAATACGTGGGACGCCGCAGAGAAAGAATATTTACCTATGAGAGCCGCACTGCTCACGACGGTGCATGACTATCACGGTGGTCCATGGATTTTCTGGATGCGTCAGGTGCATGGATGACACAATGTATCGCCAGCTAGATAGAGATCCCGGGTCTTCGAAAACTGTGTTCATGGGACATCGAAGGTGGCTTCGCGATGATGATCAGTGGAGGAAACGCAAGGATCTGTTCGATGGTGAAACCGAACCCCGAAGACGCCCGCGTACAAGGAGCGGCGAGGAAATAGACGGGCTGTTGAAAAATTGGAAAGATTGCCCACTGCCGGGAAAGAAGCAAAAGGCGCTAGAGCCGGGAAAGAAGCGAAAGGCGCCAGAGCCGCTGCTGAAGGTACGGAAAACGAGGTCTGTTTTCTGGGACTTGCCGTACTGGAAGATCCACCGTGTGCCTCACAGCCTTGATGTCATGCATATCACGAAGAACGTGTGCGAGAGTCTGCTTGGTACCCTGCTCAACATGCCAGAGAGGACCAAAGATGGGCCGAAAGCAAGGGTAGACTCGAAATCAATGGGCATCAGGGAGGAGCTTCACGCTAATGATGATGATGATGAGGCGAAGCAGGACACGGAAAGTCGTCGCAAAGGAAAAAAGGCCAAGAAGACCGGAAATGACTTCCCTCATGCGTGCTTCACTCTAAGTCAGGAGGAGATCGATCAGTTTTTCACCTGCCTCATAGGAGTAAAACTTCCTTACGGTTACGCGGGGAAGATAAGCAGATACTTAGACCCAGCGAAGCAGAAGTTCAGCAGGATGAATTCTCACGACTGTCATGTGCTGATGACACATATACTTCCAGTTGTAATCCGTGGGATCATGGAAGTGCACGTCCATGAAATGCTATTTGGCCTATGCAACTTTTTTGACGTCATCTCTCGGAAGTCGGTTGGCGTGAGGCAACTCATAAGGCTACAGGAAGAGATCATGGTGATACTATGCGAGCTTGAGATGTATTTCCCGCCCGCATTCTTCGACGTTATGGTGCATCTGCTGGTCCATATCGTTGAGGATATCATCCAACTAGGCCAACGTTCCTGCACAGCATGATGCCGTTCCAAAGGATGAATGGTGTCATCAAAGGATACGTTTGCAGCATGTCACGTCTAGAGGGAAGCATAGCCAGGGGCTTTCTGACCGAAGAGTGCATCTCCTACTTCACGAATTATCTAGGCATCGAGATCCCCGTTGGTTTGCCCATCAACACGCACCTCGGCAGGCTCGCTGGATGGGGTCACCGTGAGGGTCGCTGCGAAATGCATGTTGACTTCGAGGGTTGACTCGCCGACTTTGAAAGATTAAACCTAGTCGCGCTACAACACATAGATGTGCTCGATCCTTGGGTGGTAGAGCACAAAACCTTTATTGACCAGACGTACAATGACCGAGGCCAATAGAGGACGGACGGAGATATAATCAAAGAACACAACTCATGTTTCATGCATTGGTTCAAGCAGAAGCTTCTGTCGTACCCTTTACATGAGGATTCTTCCACGGAAGAACAACTCATATTCGCCTTGTCATAGGGCGCCGAGCACAACCTGATGACGTATGAGGCGTACGATATCAACGGCTACACATTCTACACCGAGGGAAAGGACATGAAGAGCGATGGTTATCAGAACTCCGGGGTAACGATGGAATCCTACACTTGTAACGACAAGGACAGATACTACGGAAGGATCGAGGAGATCTGGGAGCTGAGCTACGCTGGAGAGAAGGTCCCGATGTTCCGTGTCAAATGGGCCAAGAGCGTCATAAAAGAAGACCGGTATTTCACCACCATGGTTATACCCGAAGCCAAATCCAAGACCGCGGGCGCAAATGTCACCGCGAAAAATGAGCCATGGGTATTGGCTTCCCAAGTGGACCAATGCTTCTTCATTACCGACCCGCCAAAGCCCAGTCGTGTTGTCGTGAGGAGAGGCAAAAGGAAGATCATCGGAATGGATGGAGTCGCCAATGAGCAAGACTTCGACAAGTACGGCGACCCGAAGATGGAACATGACGACGACGATGAAGTATCAGCATACACCACAAGAAGAAGCAGGACCACCCTACCTAAAGGACGTCCGTTCAAGAGAAGAACTCCATTTACGAAAAATAAGGGCAAGAAGATTGTGAACAAATAGCTAGCTAAGATCGATTGTATTTAAATTGTAGCCTTCATTTCTCGATTGTATTTCATGGGCACTTTTTAAACTCATGAATATTTTTAAATTTCATGGACACTCGATCTCGATCCCTGTCCATCTCGATCGCTATCCCACCTCGCCAGATCCGGTCCCCCTCGCCGCCGAGCACCCCCCGCACCCTCCCCCGCTCCACCGCCGCCGACGACCCACC
>NC_041391.1:546494220-546494813 GCF_002162155.2 Triticum dicoccoides
CTCTCCACCGTCACAAATGAATGCAACTAAAATTGCAAAAAAAAACAAATTTGATTATATTTTCAAATAACAAATTTGATGATATTTTCAAATAATAAATTTGATGATATTTTTTCATATTCATAAATCTTTTGAAATAACAAATATTTTTTAAAAAATTATTACTGTTTTTATAAAAAAATATTACTTTTTCATAATCATATTCATTTTCTAAAAAGATATTAGATGAAAAAAAAATTTACTTATGGCGCACCTCTGGCTGGTGCGCCATTGCTATATATAAAAAAAGATTACTTATGGCGCACCTCTGGCTGGTGCGCCATTGCTATATAAAAAAAAATTCTAACGGCGCACCGATCAGGGGTGTGCCATTGCTATCTTAAAAACCATACTAATGGCGCACCGCTGTGGGGTGCGCCATTAGTAATCTCCCCCCTAGCTAATTCCTCCCTCTCCCTCGCCAGATCCCCTTCGTCCCTCTCCCTAGCCACATCCACCCGCTGCCACGACCCACGACGCCGCCGCCCCGACCCCCGCCGGACTCCCACCCCGCCACCCCCGCGCCCCCGTGCACGCCACCACTATAGCTCCCC
>NC_041391.1:546495024-546532086 GCF_002162155.2 Triticum dicoccoides
TCCCCCCGTGCCCCGAGCCGGAGGAGGAGGACGAGGAGGAGGAGGAGACGACGACCGCCTCTACCTCAGCTCAGCCATGCCACGCGACACCGCCGTCCGCGCGCTGCTCTGCTCTACCTCAGCTCAGCCAGGCCGGCACCGTGTACGCCCTCGACTGCAGGTAAGCCCCTCACCTCCACTTCCTTATTCTTCTTCTTCTTCCTCTTGCCCTCAACCTCTGCTCTGAGTCTCGACCACTGTGCAGGGCCCGTCCATCTCCGGCTAGCTCACCACACCGCGTGAGCTCAACAACCGCTGTGCAGGGCACCACCACGCAGGTGACAGTTAGGTACAATGACAAAAAATGGCTTGTAAATAGGGTTAGGGTTTGGGAGTGGAGACCATGGCCATGGCTTGTAAATTGTTGTTGATTCTCAAGTAATTTTTTCTGTTAGGTACAGTTAGGTACACTTACAGAAAAATTCACAAGGAAAGGTTGTGTCATGCATCACAGGATTTGTAGGAGTTCTTGGAGCCACAAAAATAACTTTAGAACTCAGAGAGGCCTCAAACCAGCATCATAGGCAATAAGACCAGGCAACATATGTTCTTATTAGTTTAATAGAAGAGAGAGGGGTGGAAAAATAGACAAGAAAGCAGAATATAGCCAAGACAAGTAGCATATGTTAATAAGCAGAGTATAAGGATAACAAAGAAGAAATAGACAGGGTAGCACCCAACTGAACATCTGCTTCTGCAGAACACTGCACTCCACTTACACATGGTATTTTTATGCAAATAGGACACCACACCCACAAGCACATGGGCTAGTATCATTAGCAGTGCTGCTGTAAGTAGCTATTACCCAAAGGTCAGCCAGACCAATGGGAATAGACAGAATTAAGTAACAAACTTCAGGAATTAGAGTAGCATATTCAGTTAACTGAATCCAAACACCCTTTTTATCCTTCAGTTAACACGAACAGCAGAGCCACATAGGAGCAAACAACATATTAAGCACTTTGTTCCTGACCAACTTAGCAAATCCAGAGCAATCCCATACCACTAGAGCATCACATGAGCACAGTAATAAAGCAAATACACATGGGCAGCTACTGACAGACCCTAGAACAACATGAATTTATCACCAGAGAGATCTAGTAGGAGTTGATGGCTTGATGCTTGATTACAACATCTAGCAGCAACTAGTAGAACCCCACTTCAGTAATGCCTGTGATGCATGACACAACCTTTCTGTACAGTTAGCCTAGTTAAGTATAGGCTTGGGCTTGTTGTTGAATGCTAGTTTTCCTCTCGTTTGTTGTTACGCAAGATTATGATGATGGAAGAGACATTACTGAAGTGTTAAAGTATGCATGTTTTGCTTAGTTGAAGAATCTGAGATATTGTGGTATGAGTTCGTGGCTTAAATTTGCTTGTTCTTTGTTGTTGCCCATGATGTGCAACATATGCAGCTAGATTGTTCTGCTCTTGTGTATCTGGTTTTATATTTATAACCTGCCATTACTGGATATTCCAATTGTGGTGTCCTTGTGATATAGGGTTGGCCGTTTAATTGATACACACCAAATTTTGCGGTAGCAGTGGTCGTTTCCCGATCAATCATGCCTAGTAGACTTTTTAATTAATTAGGAGCAGTGAACCCTTGTTTTGGAAACTTGAAACTGACTGGCTGTTTAGCAATGTTCAGTAGGACCGAATTGTAGTAGCGCATTTACAGGGTAAGCTTGATGCATTCTTTCCAGTATGTGTTCTTCTCTACTTGATGGTGTGAAGAAATGGTGCTTGATCTGAAGTTACAAAGCAAGAGTGTGACAAACTTATGTCAGGGTGTAGTTTGTGATGATGCTACATGTGATCTTGTGATGATGCTACTTGTGATCTTGTGATGGTGCTACTTGTGATATTATGAAATGACCCATTGGTGACTTCATTACGCGGGGATAATGCTTTTGCATGTACCCCGAGAGGCCCTTGAGTTTGCCGGAATGTCGATTAACTTCCGTTCCGGCAAATTCGGGTACTCCATATGTCCTATTTTCAGCAAAGGTCATGCTGAAATTTTCCGTGAATTTTAGCATGACTTTGCTAAAAATAGGACATATGGGGTACTTGTGACTAATGCATGGGTCGGGGTATCTTAGTACTTAATTAAGTAGGATCAACTGCCCCGCCATTCTTGCTGCATTAAACCATAGGTGGCAATAGAGCCAAGTGATTAGGCCCAACTTAGAATTCTCCTTCCCTTTTCTTGATAGGGTATATTATTAGAAGATACCCATATATATCAGTCAACCTAGGGTGCCTCGGCATCGATAAACCCTAAATGATGAAAACTTAACTTAGCATTTAGGGTGCCTCGGCATCGATAAACCCTAAATGATGAAAACTTAACTTAGCATTTAGGGTGCCTCGGCATTGACAAACCCTAAATTATAAAACCTTGGCTTTTAGGGTGCCTCGGTGTCGATGAGAACCTAAACGATGTACGCTTAGGCTTTTAGGGTGCCTCGCGTCGACAAACCCTAAATGATAAAAGCTTAGCTTTTAGGATGCCTCGGTGTCGACAAACCCTAAATGATGAGACCATGATCTTGTTCCTTGACAATAACCAACTTTTTGACAAAACTTTTTTCCTATTTAGAGCGAAACATGGCCCACAACGATGAGGCCGGCGGTTCGGGGGCGAGCAATTCTGGGAGCTGTCCCAGGAGATGGAGGAGGAACCTCACCGCTATGAGGACGCCGCGGAAGACACCGATCCTGACTACACAACCCCTAGTGGCGTCGGGGATGACACCACTGATGGTGCCGCCGAGGATGCACCACTGATGATGGCGGCGCACGCACAGATGGTAGCCAACCGAAGAGGCAATGGAAGGACCGGCGCCCGAACGTGCTCGGCACCGTCAAGGAGGGATTTACTAAAGTGAACTCCGACGGGCATCCAAAGGCGCCCAAAGAATTAGTCAAGGGGTACTCGGTTCAGCTCGGGTGCATTCTCCGGAGCACCGTCTCGATCAACACCGGGAACCTAAGGCATAAGTACCGAGGGAATTTGCACAACCTCCTCTTCACAAAGCTGCACGAACAATACAAGTTCCCCGCTAACTTTGCAAACACACGCCTCTCATGGAATAAAGTGAACAGTGCCACCATCACGAGGATGAGCACGACCCTGTCTACTTGGAGAAGCACAGTGAAGGCAATGATTGAAAAAGGTGATAGTTATGAGAAGATCAAGGCGAACTCGGTCCCGGTGGTTACAGAGTGTCAGAGCCTATAAGGGACAAGGAGGACGCGGAGTGTGCCGAGCAAGGCCTACCGCCCTGCTTCGAGAAATACCGTGACAAGCAGAACATGAACTTTGTCAGTGCTCGATACAAGGAGGACTCGGTAACAAAGGAGCTTACCACGGATCCGAATACTAGGGCGCTTGAGCTTGTTCTGGTAAGGAATACACCCCCGCGTAATTGCCTCCATATGGTTGCATTCTAATTAATCCCCAATATTTCTAAATGGTTCACGTTCCTTCCGCAGGACACTGAAAGCAGTAGCGCGGGGTCGTCTCAGAGCTCCCCTTTCGACACCCCTTTAAATAGGGTGTTGAACGTAATGAAAAACAAGGATAAGCTCAGTAAGCCGTCGTCAGCTAGTCGTGTGGCCGGCAAAGGCTTGTCCACAAAATGGTCGTCATACTATACCGCTAGTGGGCGAAAGGAGAAAAAGACCAGCTCGGAAAGCCAGTCGCACGAGATTGAAGCACCCAAGGCACAAGTGGCGAGGATTCCGGAGATTTTCCAAGAGAAAGTGCAACAACAACTGGGAACGACGCTCACCGCCATGGTGCCTACCTTGATTCAGGGGCTAACGACGTGGATTGCGGGCGGCCAACAGGGGCCTCCCCCGGTTCCCAGCTTCACGGCTAGCAACTCGCAGAACGCGCAGGCGGCACCATTGGTGTCTCCAGCGGAGGCGGTATTCGTGTCTCCAGCGCCGGCACGGGCATTGGAGCTTAATGCAACCGGGTGTACGCCGGCCGGCACCTCGCCAGCAAGCGGCCCCTCCGTCAGTTGCACGCCCGCCGTTGGTGGTGCCTCGACATTAGCCGAGCTCGACGGCATCACGGTAACTAAGCCTCTCGGCCGATGACTTCATCTCCTTGCCTTTGACTGGGCATCCCTGATGCTCTACATGTTTTTGCAGGGCGCCGCCGACGTTCCTTGGACTCTCATGCACTTCATGGGCGGCGAGTTGGTCGATGTCGCTAAGGGCAGAATCGTTCAACCGGGCAACCGCGTGTTCCACGGTAATCCGATGCCACCCACCTTGTATAGGGTTGAACTGGTTTGGGTGCTGCCAGGCTGCGATGAGTTGTTATCTTTGATTCGACCCGCTGGGGCCGACGAAGATGATGTGATGACCCTCAGCGCCTGCGTAAGCTGGCCCCTGCTTTGGCCGAAGAGCCAGATTCGTTTGGGAGCGGGGGACACCACCCCACAGACAAGACCGCCAGTCGTGCCAGCGCCAAGCCATGGTAAGACTGCCGCAATGCTACCGGACATGCCGGACATCCCTATGGCATAGAATCTGGACATGCATATGGCACAGGATCCGGATGATGACAACAACGACAATGGTACATTTACCAACGTCGATAAGTACTTTGCCGAACATGGGTACGGTGACGAATTCCGCGGGCCTCCTTCTCAAGAACCCAACGAAGACGACCACGATCTAGCTAGTACGGCGGAGAAACCCAATTGCAACAGGCGTCGTCTGGCATTCAGTTCTCAGGAGACGCCTCTAGCTGCCGCCTTCACCGAGCCTCAGATAGCCGAGGTGCAAAATATTATTAGCCCCAACACGCTCAAGAAGGCGGTCTGTGAGCAGAACTCGATCCCATTACAACAGATCAAGAAGAAGGGACGGAAACGAAAGACTAACAAGGGCATTGGTGCGAGCTAGCAGGCACCGAGTATGATCCGTGCTCAGGACGGGCCACCTTCATCTAAGGATATCTCGAGGAGGGTGCATGTGGTGGGTAGGGCGATGCTATCGACAAATATGCTCAATGTTGCAACCAGTGCTATGCGGAGTCTGCATGACAGTGTTCTTTCTTAGGAGAAGCGGCGTCTCTCCTAGAATGATGTGGCATACCCAGTTTTCATGGCCAAGGTGCCAGAGGGCAAGGGCTTTGTGGATAGCGCCATCGGGGGTACGATCGTCCTGTGGTTTGATGACATCTTTGCTATCTTTAACCTTCATCTGCTGCACTACACCTTTGTTCGGCTGTTTTCACTGAGTATGGAGATGTGGATAATTAGAGACAAGACCCTGGACATCGGGATAGTCGACCCCTTCTACATGTGTGCCAAGATCTTGGGCAGCACTAGGGACCGGCAAGTCGTGAGTTCACACCTCGAAGGCGTCATTCTGGCATACCTAGACAAGGATAACTTCCTCGTGCCTTACTTTCCCGAGTAAGTCATCCCCTAACCGCCCCGTAACATATGATTTCTTAGATTTCGATCGTTCTTTTTTTCTAACATTTCGTGTTCTGTGCAGTGACACACATTGCACACTCATCCTCTTAAGTCCAAAATATTCCATGGCCACGTATTTCGACCTGGACCGTGACTCCAAGATAGACTACACAAATATCAAGAAAGTTCTTGATGGTGCTCTCCCCAGCTATGCCACATCTGGAGGCACCTTTAAGAGGCTAGTTCGTAGGTACGACATGCACGTGTTCACCCACAATACGATGTTCCCCTGTGTCAAGCAACCGCCTGGTGGTCAGAAGGATGCCTACTACGCCCTCCATCACATGCGGGCGATCGTACGGGACCATAATCACCTTCTACTACCAAATAATCTCAAAGATTGGGCCGCAAGGTTCGCGGCAATCCAGGACACGGACCTCTGACAAGAATTCTTTCGCATCCAGTCGGAGTTTGCAGAAATCATCCATCAAGATGTCCTCGGGGCAGTTCTACCTCATATATCAACCGTCCAACAGTGATATGGACACAATGCTACAAATGCAGGCTGACAACAATCGCGACTTCCTGACCATCACGAAAGACGGCGGCTTCATCCACGTTCCGGTCCCATGAGTCGAGTCGAAAGTAGTGATGCTATTTGTAGTTCTGAAACATCGATTAGCTCATGTTGTAATTAAACTTTAATGAACTTGTATGTCTCTTTGGTTTGGACAGTTGTTCAACTTAGATGTAATCGATGCTATTTATTAGTAGGACCATGAATTGTGCTATTAATGTCTTGCTTTTCTTTTCCGATCCTTTTGTTGCATACTTATATATTGCTTATGTATTGTCTGTTATTTGGCTTGTACATAGAGATGCCGTCGTATGTCGTGTACAAGGGTAAGGTTCCCGAAGTATACGATGACTGGGAGGAGTGTTGGAGACAGGTTCACCATTTTAGCGGTAACAGTTACAAAGGGTACACCACCAGGGCGGAGGCAGAATCTAGATACGCGTGCTATCTAGCGGGAGAGAGGAGGGAGCGTTGGAGGAACCGGATGAAGACCAGTTTCATTGCGATGATGCTCATCGTGATGACCGCATCTCTCTTCTATGTGATTGTAGTTTAGATGATTGATATCGACTTGTAATGTGAAGACAAACTCGCTACTCGCGGTCTCGAGACTTGTAATGTTCTATCTTTGTTCGGTCTTTTGAATTCAGAGACTAATATGATGAATTGTATTCAGAGACTAATCTTCTATTGTATTCGATGAATCTGTTGTTGCTGTGTGGTGCTGTCTATATTCTGTCCAATAATATATTGTGTAACCTGTGCAAAAAATAAAAAAGAAAAAAATCCCTAATATTCATACTAATGGCGCACCACTCAGCACTCTAATGGCGCACTGTAGGAAGGATACTAATGGCGCATCACCCCAAAGTGCGCCATTAGTATGCCAAAGCACATGGGTAAATATGGCCCCCTGGGAGGCATACTAATGGCGCATGTTGGGCCATACTAATGGCGCACTGCGTGGTGCGCCATTAGTATACCAGATACTAATGGCGCACCAGTGGTGCGCCATTAGTATTTAATACTAGTGGCGTGGTGCTAGTGGCGCACCAGCAGTGCGCCATTAGTAGGCAAAACTGGTGCGCCGCTAGCAGGCCTTTTCCTAGTAGTGTTAACTTCTTTAAGAGAGAAATTACCCTGGCTTGCGATATTTGTTGATGCAGGAAAATCGTTCACTACAAAGAGCGATGGATGTATCCCGGATATATAGCTCGCGCCATCATTATTATGCGCTAGCATCTAACCCTGCCATATTTCTCAATGAATATATGTGCAAGTTGCGGCCTGTGCGGCCCAGTCTACATCAACACGACACGACTAACTTGCTCGTCCACGTGGCTTACCGCGCCTGTGATTGACTCGCCCGTCTGCGCCGGTTTACAACGCCGCGGACGACTCATCGGTTTGTACCGCCTCTGATGATACGGTCGTCTATCCCGTCCGTCTCTTGCGGCCTGGTCTACCTCAACACACCGGGCCGCACCTGTCTGCATGAGCTATTTATTGGATATAAGAAAGTCACTTCTCGGGTAGCCCGATTTTTCTTTGAACAATTTGAAGGCAAATTATCATATATCATCAGCCACCGTTTGCACTGGATGGCTAAATGGGCAGGCACACAAGTCGTCGCCACTACAGTTTGGGTAACTTCAAAACAGCAAGTTGGGATGAACCATTGGCCGAGTTGCTAACACGGTTCATATGGGATCATTTATAACCCGCCGCATTCACCTCAAACTTCTGTGGATTCAAATCGCGTTATCAATGCCATTGACATACATCTTATGCTATGGTAAAAATCTGGAGAATCTCAAGCCAACTCCTCAAGTGGACTTGAAACTCAAGGGCTCCAATGACATGACTCGGCAAAATTGGCCGGTTTCAGTGAATTCAAGAACTCTGGGCCATTGGAGGAAAAAATAATCCGATCCCGGAGGACGATGTTATATTGATGAAAAATTCAAGGCGGTTAGCAAAATTCCGTCTCACAATCATGCTTCCGGATTAAAATCGGTTCAATGGAAATCTGTCTCCCACAAGGCGTTCAAGCTTTCAATATCCGGTTTAAAATCCGGTTCAAGTGGAATCTGTCTCTCATGAAGCTTTGAAAGCTCCCAATATCCGGTTTGAAGTCCCGGTTTAAAAGAATTAATATCTCGCAAGTTTGAGTTCTCAGAAAAATTACAGGGACCAAACAAAGTTGGATGCACAGCATAACTCAAACATAGGTACCCAGCGAGCACAACTCATAAGTATGTCACTTGGGGGCTTCCTGTTCAAACATAGGTGTATTCACCAAAGAGAACACAATGTCACTACCCTCTTGACTGGCTTGCAACACCAGGTGTAATCACCAAAGTTTCCTGGTTATCTTGTTCAAACATAGGTGTATTCACCAAAGAGGACATAACCTTTCCGGGTCATCCTACCTGTATACCAGCTGCTTCTTCATCAGGTAATCCTGATTGACCCGCCGAACTCTTAACAATCAATATTTTACGGTGTCTTCACCAAAGATCCTGAGCCTGCTAAGGTTAAAACACCAGCTGTCATGTGAGAGCACGACCTACATATAGTCAGGATAGATCTAGGCTGCTAAAGCCGCCTTCATTGAAACTTGGTTAAACCTGCCTGTTTGCATGATGCTACTCCGACCTCATGTACTCTCGATAGTCATATCTGAACTTATCCAGGTTCAAACATCGATTGGGTCATGTGAGAGCCGGCTTACAGAAAGCGAGGATACTCCAGTGGCTTAGGCTAGTTTCATTGAAGTGTTCTGTCATCATACACATACATAATCATACATTGCATCATACACATACATCATCATATATTGCATCATACATTGCATCATCATTACATTAATATATGTGCATGAATATACCGTTTTATATGGCAGGAATCGGTTCTCAAAACAGGTTATATTATTCAAATCTTTAAATAGCCAACATGGCTGGATTTTTATTATGGTTATCAATTACCAGTATTATGATTAAGGTTCTCAAAGTCGCTTCAGCGCAATGGCTAGTATTTGTCAATGGATATGATTTATTCTACAATGGAAGGAATAATCTCGAGTCGCTGCAGGCTTACGACCCGGCACTTGGGGGCTACATTATTCAAGTTGAGATTACATCAAATATGCAAGTCCCATGTCACTGTCAGCATGCACCATGGAGCTTGGGGGCTAATGAAAAGTCATTTTTTTCTCACCTTATTGAAGACCCGACTCATCACATTGTAATGAGCCGGCCCTTGGGGGCTACCAATTGCTCGTGTCAACAATTCAAGGTACACAAGTCTTAATCCATTATATTGAAGGGCCCACTGCTCAGTTGGTAAAGCACAAAGCTCTTAACCTTATGGACGTGGGTTCAAGCCCCATGATGGGGGTTACATCATATGATGCTCTTTTCAAAGAAGTATATATAAAGTCTCTGCTCATTATTGCATAATGACCCGGCCCTTGGGGGCTACACTGGTTGAAGCTTTCATGGGCATCAGGCAATTACAAGTCCCAGGTTGCTGCAAGCATGACAACCCGGCACTTGGGGGCTACATATATGGCATATTCAGTTTTGACTAGTGACTAAGATGAACAACCTGGATTTTTTCAAAGTGGTAGTATTTATATGGAAGCAAGTATTAAGTCATAACTTTGTTCTGCTCAAGACTTGGGGGCTACAGGTAATATGGATATAAGGGAGAAATATCTTCAAAATTCTCAGTTTTGAGTAAACCAGATTGACCTGGTATCTGCAACAATCATGACCCGGTGTCGGCAACAATTATGACTCGGCATCATCTGTTTATAACCCAGGAATTTTGGTCATCATAATTTGGCAAGATCTGCATTTTCTAGCCGACCGAAAATCAGATGAGTATTTCAAGATCAATATTTTTTTTGAGCCGGCACTTTGGAAGCCGACTCAACTGGATTATTTCTTACAATATTTCTCTACAAAAGATCAATGTCAGCAAATTGACTCTGAAGCTGGCTTGTTGTCTCGGATTTTTCAAAAGAAGTATCTGGATTTTTTGCATTAAAAAAGTTGTAATATATCTCCTAAGGAAGATTTGCTATGAGATCATGGACATGTATATATCAACAAGGAAATGACAAGGACTTAATTATGATCAAGTGCCGGCTCAGAAGAACCTTCGACCCGACGTATAATCTATCAAAGTTGGTCTTGTTTTGCATGATAAGTTTACCATGGATAAATCCAAGCTAAACTGGGGGCTAATGTCGGGGATATACCCCGCGGTGTAACCCGCTGATACGTCCATTTTGCATCATGCTTTTATATCAATATTTATTGCATTATGGGCTGTTATTACACATTATATCTCAATACTTATGGCTATTCTCTCTTATTTTACAAGGTTTACCATGAAGAGGGGGGATGCCGGTAGCTGGAATTCTGGCTGGAAAAGGAGCAAACATTGGAAACCTATTCTACACAACTCCAAAATACCTTAGACTCCACGAAACAAATTTTTGGATTTAATAAGAGTTTACAGGCAAAAGAAATAGGCCAGGGGGCCCACACCTTGTCCAGGAGACAGGGGGATGCACCTCCCCCCTAGGGCGCGGCCCCCTATCTCCTGGGCCCCGTGGTGGGCCTCCGGCGTCCATCTTCTTCTATATCATCACTTTCCCTCTAGAAAAAATCATGGGCAAGCTTACGGGACAAAACTCCGCTGCCATGAGCCGGAACCTTGGCGGAATCAATCTAGGTCTCTGGCGGAGCTGTTCTGCTGGGGACACTTCCCTCCGGGAGGGGTAAATCATCACCAACGTCATCACCAACGATCCTCTCATCAGGAGGGGTTCAATCTCCATCAACATCTTCACCAACACCATCTCCTCTCAAAACCCTAGTTCATCTCTTGTATCCAATCTTGCATCAAAACCACAAATTGGTACCTGTGGGTTGCTAGTAGTGTTGATTACTCCTTGTAGTTGATGCTATTTGGTTTACTTGGTGAAAGATCATATGTTCAGATCCTTTATGCATATTATTACCCCTCTGATTATGAACATGAATATTCTTTGTGAGTAGTTACGTTTGTTCTTGAGAACATGGGTGAAGTGTTGCTATTAGTAGTCATGTGAATTTGGTATTCGTTCGATATTCTGATGAGATGTACGTTGTCTCTCCTCTAGTGGTGTTATGTGAACGTTAACTACATGACACTTCACCATTATTTTGGCCTATAGGAAGGCATAGGGAAGTAATAAGTAGATGATTGGTTGCTAGAGTGACAGAAGCTTAAACCCTAGTTTATGCGTTGCTTCGTTAGGGGTTGATATGGACCCATATGTTTACTGATGTGGTTAGGTTTGCCTTAATACTCCTTTTTATAGTTGCGGATGATTGCAATAGGGGTTAATCATAAGTGGGATGCTTGTCCATGTTAGGACAGTACCCAAGTGCCGGTCCACCCACATATCAAATTATCAAAGTACCGAACGCGAATCTTACGAACGTGATGAAAACTAGCTTGACGATAATTCCCAATGTGTCCTCGGGAGCTCCTTCTTCATTATTAGAATTTGTACAGGCTTATCCTTTGCTACATAAAGGATTAGGCCACCTTGCTGCACTATATTTACTTTATTTACTTTTTGCTCGTTACTATTTATCTTATCACAAAACAATCTATCACCTACTATTTCAGTGCTTGCAGAGAAAACCTTATTGAAGACCGCTTATCATTTCCTTCTGCTCCTCGTTGGGTTCAACACTCTTACTTATCGAAAGGACTACGATAGATCCCCTATACTTGTGGGTCATCAAGACTCTTTTCTGGCGCCGTTGCCGGGGAGCGTAGCGCTCTTGGTGAGTGGAACTTGGTAAGGAAACATTTATATAGTGTGCTGAAATTTTCTGTTACTTGTCACTATGGAAACTAATCCTTTGAGGGGCTTGTTTGGGTTATCTTCACCCTAACCAGAAGAGCAAAGAGATGCTCCTCAACCTATTGAACCTTATGAAAATATTCACTTTGAGATTCCTTCGGGTATGATAGAAAAACTGCTAGCTAATCCTTTTGCGGGAGACGGAACATTACATCCCGACTTACACCTTATCTTTGTGGATGAAGTTTGTGGATTATTTAAGCTTGCAGGTATTCCCGATGATGTTGTCAAAAGGAAGGTCTACCCTTTATCTTTGAAGGGAGATGCAATGACATGGTATAGGCTATGTGATGATACGAGATATTGGAATTATAAGCGATTGAAGTTGGAATTTCACCAGAAGTTCTATCCTATGCATCTTGTTCATCGTGATCGTAATTACATATATAATTAGCCTCGTGAAGGAGAAAGCATCGCTAAAGCTTGGGGGAGGCTTAAGTCAATGTTGTATTCTTGCCCCAATCATGAGCTCTCTCGCGAAATGATTATTCAGAATTTTGATGCTCAGCTTTCTCTTGATAATCGCAACTTGCTCGATACTTCCTGTGCTGGTTCCAATATGCTGAAGACTATTGATTTCAAATGGGACTTATTGGAAAGAATTAAACGCAACTCTAAAGATTGGGGTTCCGACGATGGTAAGGAGTCAGGTATGACACCTAAGTTTGATTGTGTTAAATCTTTTATGGATACCGATGCTTTCCGTGGATTTAGCTCTAAGTATGGACTTGACTCTGAGATAGTAGCTACTTTTTGTAAAACTTTTTCTACTCACGTTGAT
Organism: Triticum dicoccoides; assembly: GCF_002162155.2. Lineage (NCBI taxonomy): Eukaryota > Viridiplantae > Streptophyta > Magnoliopsida > Poales > Poaceae > Triticum > Triticum dicoccoides. The sequence goes on from NC_041391.1 coordinate 546,507,801, forward strand.
CTCCCTAAAGAGAAGTGCTTTAAATATAATCCTCCTGTTGAAGTTAAAGTAGTTGCAGCTATTATAGAGAAAAGACTATTACATATAATGATCCCATTATTCCTACTGCTTATGTTGAAAAACCTCCTTTTCCTGTTAGGATAAAAGATCATGTTAAAGCTTCGACTGCTATTTGTAAGAGTAATACTAGGACCTATACACCTCCTGAGCAAATTAATGTTGAACCTGGTATTGCTATGATTAAAGATCTCTTGGATGAGGACTTAGATGGGCATGTTATCTCTTTCTTGGGTGAAACTGCTAATATTGCTAGACCCGATACTAAGACACGTAGACCTGTTGTAGGCACGCCTGTTATTTCTGTTAAAATAGGAGATCATTGTTATCATGGTTTATGTGATATGGGTACTAGTGCTAATGCGATACCTTATGATCTTTATAAAGAAATTATGCACAATATTGCACCTGTTGAATTAGAAGACATTGATGTCACTATTAAGCTTGCTAATAGGGAAACCATTAAACCTATTGGGATTGTTAGAGATGTTGAAGTCTTGTGTGGGAAGATTAAATACCCTGCTGATTTTCTTGTTCTTGGTTCCCCACAAGATGATTTTTGTCCCATTATTTTTGGTAGACCCTTCTTGAATACTGCTAGTGCTAAGATTAATTGTGAAAAGAATATTGTCACTATTGGCATAGCTGGTATGTCTCATGAGTTTAATTTCGCTAAGTTTAGTAGACAACCTCGTGAAAGGGAACCACCTAGTAAGGATGAACTTATTGGTCTCGCTTCCATTGTTGATCCACCAACTGATCCGTTAGAACAATATTTGCAAGGCCATGAAAATGATATGTTTATGAAGGAAAGGGAAGAAATAGATGAAATGTTCCTTAAACAAGAACCTATGCTGAAACATAACCTTCCCGTTGAAATTCTTGGGGATCCCCCTCCACCCAAGGGTGATCCCGTTTTTGAACTCAAACCATTACCTGGTAATCTTAAGTATGCTTATCTTGATGAAAAAGAAATATATCCTGTTATTATTAGTGCTAACCTTTCAGAGAAATAAGAAAAAATATTATTGAAAACTCTGAAGAAGCACCGAGCTGCTATTGGATATACTCTGGATGATCTTAAGGGCATTAGTACCACATTATGTCAACACAGAATTTCAATGGAGAAAGATGCCAAACCAGTTAGAGATCCTCAAAGATGATTAAATCCCAAAATGAAGGAAGTGGTAAGAAAGGAGATACTAAAACTCCTTGAGGCAGGTATTATTTATCCCGTTGCTGATAGTGAATGGGTAAGCCCTGTCCATTGTGTCCCCAAAAAGGGAGGTATTACCATTGTTCCTAATGATAAAGATGAATTGATCCCGCAAAGAATTATTACAGGTTATAGGATGGTAATTGATTTCTGTAAGTTAAATAAAGCTACTAAGAAAGATCATTACCCTTTACCTTTTATTGATCAAATGCTAGAAAGGCTATCCAAACACACACATTTTTGCTTTCTAGATGGTTATTCTGGCTTCTCTTAGATACCTGTATTAGTGGGGGATCAATCTAAAACTACTTTTACTTGCCATTTTGGTACTTTTGCTTATAGACGTATGCCTTTTGGTTTGTGTAATGCACCTGCTACCTTTCAAAGATGCATGATGGCTATATTTTCTGATTTTTGTGAAAAGATTTGTGAGGTATTCATGGATGACTTCTCCGTTTATGGATCCTCTTTTGATGATTGTTTGAGCAATCTTGATCGAGTTTTGCATAGATGCGAAGACACTAGTCTCGTCTTGAATTGGGAAAAGTGTCACTTTATGGTTAATGAAGGCATTTTCTTGGGGCACAAGATCTCCGAGAGAGGTATTGAAGTTGATAAAGCCAAAGTTGATGCTATTGAAAAGATGCCATGTCCTAAGGACATAAAAGGTATAAGAAGTTTCCTTGGTCATGCCGGCTTTTATAGGAGGTTCATTAAGGACTTTTCTAAAATCTCTAGGCCACTGACTAATTTATTGCAAAAAGATATTCCTTTTGTCTTTGATGATGATTGTGTAGAAGCTTTCGAAACACTTAAGAAAGCTTTGATCACTGCACCTATTGTTCAGCCACCTGATTGGAATTTAACTTTTGAAATTATGTGCGATGCTAGCGATTATGCTGTAGGTGCTGTTTTAGGGCAAAGAGTCGATAAGAAATTGAATGTTATCCAGTTTGCTAGTAAGACTCTTGATACTGCCCAGAGAAATTACGCTACTACTGAAAAAGAGTTCTTAGCAGTTGTGTTTGCATGTGATAAGTTTAGACCTTATATTATTGATTCTAAAGTTACTATTCACACTGCTCATGCTGCTATTAAAATATCTTATGGAAAAGAAAGATGCTAAGCCTAGACTCATTAGATGGGTTCTCTTGCTCCAAGAATTTGACTTGCATATTATTGATAGAAAGGGAGCTGAGAACCCCGTTGTAGACAACTTGTCTAGGTTAGAGAATGTTCTTGATGACCGACTGCCTATTAATGATAGCTTTCCTGATGAACAATTAGCGGTTGTCAATGCTTCTCGTACTGCTCCTTGGTATGCTGATTATGCTAATTACAGTGTTGCTAAATATATACCGCCTAGTTTCACATACCAGCAGAAGAAAAAAGTTCTTTTATGATTTAAGATATTACTTCTGGGATGATCCACACATTTATAAAGAAGGAGTAGATGGTATTATTAGATGTTGTGTGCCTGAGCATGAACAGGAACAAATCCTATGCAAGTGTCACTCTGAATCTTATGGAGGACATCACGCTGGAGATAGAACTGTACACAAGGTACTACAATTTGGTTTTTATTGACCTACTCTCTTCAAAGATGCTCGTAAGTTTGTCGTATCTTGTGATGAATGTCAAAGGATAGGTAACATCAGTAGACATCAAGAAATGCCTATGAATTATTCTCTTATTATTGAACCATTTGATGTTTGGGGCTTTAATTATATGGGACCTTTTCCTGCCTCAAATGGTTATACACATATTTTAGTTGTTGCTGATTACGTTACTAAGTGGGAAGAAGCTATTCCAACTCGTAGTGCTGATCATAACACTTCTATTAAAATGCTTAAAGAAGTTATTTTTCCGAGGTTTGGAGTCCCTAGATATCTTATGACTGATGGTGGTTCACACTTTATTCATGGTGCTTTCCGTAAGATGCTCGCTAAGTATGACGTCAATCATACAATCGCATCTCCTTACACTACAAAAAAATACACTTCCGTGATGATACGTGTTTGTCACAGTAGGTCGTGTTTTTTGTCATGCATGTACATCCATGACAAATTTATGACAGAATCAAGATAGTCATACCTGTGCTGTCGTAGAAGTGTTCCATGACATTACCAAAATTATCATCACGGAAGTGTCCACTTCCATGACGATAAATCGCGCGTCACAGAAGTGCTTTCGTCAAGGGTGACCGACACGTGGCATCCACCGTAACGGAACGCCGTTAAGCTATCGGGTCGGGTTTTGGATCCGATATCCCGTTAACATCCCCGACCAATGGGGATTTTCCACGTGTAAAATCATCATTGGCTGGAGGAGACACGTGTCGGCTCACCGTTGGGACAGATGTCATCCACTCATTGGACAGAAGGCGCCTATGATACGTGGACACGTGGCACGGCCCAACGGAGGCCCATTCCTGTGAAAAGGCCGGCCCATTTGACTTGGTCAAAAGGTGGCAGGCCGGCCCATGTAAAGCCTGTTAACGGCTTGTTCGCATATAGCCCATTTACAGCCCGCTAACCCAAGGCCCGTTATGCCCTATCCGAATTAGGCCCAGTAGCGTCATCTGGGCCACCCAATATGATTCCAGCCCGTTTTCACTTCTGGCCCATGTATGGCCCATGACGTCTTTCGGCCCATATGAGGCCCTATGTAACTCTTGGCCTATTAATGGCCCGTGGTGAAACTGGCCCGTAATGAATAGTGTATTACTTTACACCCATTAACGGCTCGTGGTGAAACTGTCCCGTAATGAATGGTGTATCACTTTATACCCATTAAGGGCCCATTATTCCGTTGGGCCGTTTCCAACCCATGTTATCTTTCGGCCTTCTCAGAGCCCATTTATTCTTGGGCTCATTTCCAGCATTCGTTTACTTACGACCCGTTACTGTCATTTTCTGCTTATGGGCCAAATTCAGCCCGTGGTTATAGTCGGCCCGTTTGTGGTCCGTTAACACGTTGGGCCGTTTTCATAGCGTCATGAAATACCGCCTATTAACGATGGCCCGTTATGGTCGGCCCATGAACGGACGATTCCAACTCTAGCCTGTTTACGGCCATAATGCGGCCTGTTATTGGCCCATGTTTGGCCAATCGATCACTGCCCGTATAAGGCCCATTGATGATACGGCCCGTAGAAGGCCCATTATTTCTGCGGCCCGTAGAAGGCCCATTGTTTCTACGGCCCGTGGAAGGCCCTCTGTTTATACGGCCCGTAGAAGGCCCACTGTTTCTACGGCCCGTAGGTGCAGTGTCACTACAGTAAATATTAGCCCATGGTTATTGTGGCCTAGTTTTAAAAAATATGTTGTTGCAGCCACTAGCAAACCGCAGAAAAAGAACTGCACTGACTACAAGCAAACAAATAAACAAGACAACAAGGAAATAAATAAGCAAGCAACTTACACTAGGCTATCACGGCTATTACACATATTACATCCACTGGGCATCAAAGTTCGCCACCAGTGCAAATATAGGGAACACAACAGCATATAAACGCCGCAGCAAAACAAGTCCAGAACTGAAACCACTTTAGAAGAGCTCAAGAAACAATATCCTGGGTACCCATAATGCTGGCAAGATGCTTAGCAAGCTTATTAACTTTCTCTTGTTTGGCGCTTAAGTCCTCCAGCGCCTGCTGTTGCACCAGAAAGTATGCATCTGAATTCTGCAGGGACTTCCTCAGTCCTTCAGCTTCCAGTCGCATAACATCTGATCGATGTCTTTCAACTTGAAGTTGAGACTCAAGAAGCCGAACTGATTCAGGCAACGAGTTCGAAGAGTTGGTGCCAGCAGTGGTAGCCAGTAACTCGAACACTACATCAAGACAGGACATCGGGGTTGTCTCAGTGTCCTCAATATAGTTTTTATCAGCTTTCTTGGAGACCAACAGGGATGTCTCACTATCTTGAACCTTATCTGCATTACTTCCTTTACCATTGCATAACAGGGTACTCTTCTCCAATATTTTATCCGCATTCTAAAAGGGAAACAAACAAACACATCTCAGGTTTACAATGTAGTACATGAAACTCATTTTGGTAAACCAGTTCAGTAGTAAGGTGGACAAGATAACAGCATGAAACAAACATATATCTATGTATTATGGTCATTGTATGGTCTATATCATTCTAGTTTATGTTGCCAAATCAAGATAGATATAGTTCGAATCATATCTATTTAAGACAAAGCAACATAGACAAAATATAAGTGTGGGAAACTACACAGCAATAACAACACTTGTAATGTGCATGTCATGAGAACATAACTGTTTATTCAATTGAAACTGAAATCAACATAGAGCAAGTTACAACAGCAAACAGCCAAACACGTTGAAGAAACAGGTTTAAAACATACATGTTGCGCCATTGGAGTTTCAATTGCATCCTTCAATTTTGAAATTGGTTGGTATCAGTAAATACAGTGATGCAAGAGCAAAGTAGTATGAACCATAGCTACAGAACCTGACCTGAGAACAATTCTTCTTCTGCTTTAAGCGTTGACTTCGGGTTCGGAGTGGTGGTCCTCGTGATTTGGGCACTGTAGTTGCCTTACTAACTGCTCGTGTTTGGGTGCTCTGTGGTTAAGACGGTGCCATGTCAACGGGAACTGGGTGTCTATCTGCAGGGGTTGGGGTTAGAAGGGGTGTAGCTGGCTCTCTGTCCAACTGGGTAGGGGTACTGTCACATCCCTAGTTCTATTAATGCCTAGTGCTAGCATCTGGTGTTGCATCATGTTTAAATTTTTCTTAAATATGAAATGGGGATGACAGAACCCCTAGCACCCCCCCTTTTAAACCAATTAGGGTTTACTAAAACCTTTTTTCAATGAACTTGAAATGCCCTTACAAAATGTTCATCATCTTTGCCTTGGTCTATAACCTCTGACAAAAATAGTGCACAATTTTCTAGGACACATAAGGTCACTGAATTAAATCATATGCTATTTGCAATTGGGCATTTAAATGCTATATAATATTATAAATGCTCGATTAATTCTGAACTTAAGTGAGGGCTGTTAGGAATAATCCAAACAGAGCCCACAACTATTTTCAGGATTTTTGGAAATGTTTTTGTATTTTTAATAAAGCCACAAAGATTACAGGAAATAGAAAAATAGAAACTAAAAATAGAAAAACCAGAGAGAGAGAGAGAGAGCCTACCTGGGCCACTTACCTGGCGCCCCACCACGGCCCAGCATAGGCCTAGCCCACTGGCCTCTGCCAGTCATCACCGACCTCCCGCCAGGAGGACAGCGCGCGCGTGGCCGCCGCGTGCGAGCACACCCTCCACCACCTCCTGCTTGCCGCTGAGCTTCTGGACGCCCTCGACACCGACACGCACCCCTCTGGAACTCTCTCACTCTCTCCCGACCTTTTCCCCCTCCTCTGCTTTCTCTCCCTCTCTGCCCGAGCGGAGCTCGCCGCCGCCGTACGCTGTAGACGCAGCCTCCGTGATCCCCCCGCCTCCCCGACGTGTCCACGAGCATCGCCACGCCTCCCTCGTCCTTCCTGTCCAGCCACGCCTCGCCGGAGGCCCTGCATCGACGCCATCTTCATCATCTTCATCTCCGGCCACCGGAGATCCCTCTCGCCGCCCCGCTCGCTCCGGTGCTTCCCCGAGCACGCCAAGGCCACCTCTGCACTCGTCGTGAGCTTCTCTATCGATCCCCCTACTCCCATGTCCATTAGCTCATCGTGGCCCTTGTTTCCGTGGAGACCGAGACCTCACCGGCGCCGGACTTGTCGCCGTCGTCGTTTTGGTTCGCCTCCGTCCAAACCGAGCACGTCACTGCACTCAGTGCACTCCCAGGAGCCTGTAGCGCCCACCAGCCCCTCCTCCCATGCACCGTAGCATCGAACCCGTCGTTGTCCGAACTCCGGCCGCCGCCTTGGAGCTCGCCGTCGTCAGCTCCGGCCACCATAGGCCCGACCTCTACCACCAATCGACGAGCGCCTGCAAGGGCTCTCCAACGAGCCCAAGAACGGCCTCGTTCGTGCCCTGTGGGCGTTTTCCGAGCCGCGCCACCGTCTCGGGCCTCGCCAGTGTCGAGTCGCCGGTTGGTTTGACCCCGCTGACCGTTGACTGGGTGGGCCCAGTTTGACCCTGGGTCACTGACGTGTGGGCCACCCTGGCTAATTATCAGTTAGGTTAGTGTAATGCTAATTAACGTAGATTAGTGCTTAACCTAACACTAACGAACTCTGTTTAGTTAGTTAACTAAGCACTGACACGTGGGTCCCCCAGGTCAGGTTTGACCTGGCCGGCCCAGTTGACCTGTTGACGTCACACCTATGTCATGCTGACGCAATAACTCTTTTCTGGATTTATTCTGTTACAAGAAATTCCAGAAAATAGCGCTAATTTCTAAAATTCATAGTAATTCAACCGTAACTCCAAATGAAATAATTTATATATGAAAAATGATCAGAAAAATCCAATCTATCCATCTGTACCAGTTTCATGCATGTTTAAACAAGTTAACTTGCTGTTTAGTGCAAAACATGATAAAGCACTATTTAAGATCACAAATGTGTTTGAACTTTGAATCTTTGGTTCAAAATAGCTCAAACCCATCTGGTTGTAGTTGCATTAGCCCAACACACTCATTTTACCATGTCATGATCATGCATCATATTGTGCATTGCATTGATTGTGTTTCTTCTTTGTTGCCGGTATTGTCCCCTCTCGATAGACGTGGTTTCGACGATGAGATCGATGACACTGATGAAGAGCTATATTATCTTCGGAAGTGCCAGGCAAGCAAAACCCCCTTGTTCATTCCGATACAATCCCACTCTCTCGCTCCTGATCTCTTTTACCGCATTAGGACAACAACGATTCATCTGTTACTTGCTACGGTAGTTGAACCCCTTTATCCTTTGCCTGACCTGTCATTCCACAGTAAATAGATGAAACCCACTAGCATGAGTAGGAGTTGTTTGAGCCCTGTTTTGCCTACTCATTCATGCTTGTTTGTCATGCCTGCTACTGCTTAGAGTCGAGTCTGGTCTGATTCATCGGGGATGAATCAGAGGTGTGTGAACATGTCCTACTGTGTGTGAGCTAAGTGTGTGAACATGATTTGGTAAAGGTATGGGTGAGAGGCCATGTAGGAGTACATGGTGGGTTGTCTCATTGAAGCCGTCCTCGGGAACTGAGTTTTGTGTTTGTGATCCATGATTCAGCTACTACCATGCATTGGGCCCTGAAATATGACCCCGCTCGACTTCTTAATCACCCTTGTCCTCTGTCCAGGAGTTGCAAATAGTTTCTGGTGTTTGTAGTATGCTAGAGGCCGTGCGCAGCGCTGACTGAAGGGGTGGGCTGTGATGCGGTAGGCACGCGACACGGTATACCGGGCGCCCGTTTGAAATCTCGGGAACCCTGCACACATCGTTTGGGGCTGTGGGCGAAACTCCGGCCGGATCTCCTCGCGGATGGAACCAGAATAGGCGATAAACCTGGACTAGAGACTTGACTGTTTAGGTAGGTCGTGGTCTACACCCACGTCGGCTTTCGCTTGAAGTCTGCCAAGCACATGTCGTGTGCAGACGCTAAGTGGTGGAAACATGTATGAAGAAGTACACCCCTGCAGGGTTAACATCATCTATTCGAATAGCCGTGTCCGCGGTAAAGAACTTATGGGTTGCCTATAACAGTTCATAGAAAAGTGAAAGTGGATACTCTAAAATACGCAAGATAAGCGTGAGTGCTATGGATGGCGTTCTCGTAGGGAGACGGGAGCGGATCCATAGTGGTGTATTGATATGGTGAATATGTGGACTCGTGTGCGCCACCTCAAAAGAGATACTTGCAGTTGTAGTTCAGGATAGCCACCGAGTCAAAGCTGGCTTGCTGCAGTTAAACCCCACCATCCCCTTTGTTTATAATGATGCATATGTAGTTAGTTCTGATGTAAGTCTTGCTAGGTACATTTGTACTCACGTTTGCCTATTTTATGTTTTCGCAGAGAGACTTCGGTCTCGCTAGTAGTTCCACGTGGACTTCGATGTTTAGCTTGTTACCTCAGCTACGATCTTGTGCCCTCGGCAGGATTTGGTAGATAGTCAGGCTTCTCAGCCTTTTTCTTTGTAGATGTCTATACTCAGACGTGTTTGAGCTTCCGCTTGTGCTTGACTTGTATGCTCTAAATGTTGGGTCATGAGACCCATGTTTGTAATATCTCACTCCTCGTAGCCTATTGAATAAATACTTGAGTCGTAGAGTCATGTTGTGATGCCATGTTGTATTTGCACATATCGAGCATATTGTGTGTATGTTATTGAAATGCTTGGTATGTGTGGGATCTGACTATCTAGTTGTTTATCCTTAGTAGCCTCTCTTACCGGGAAATGTCTCCTAGTGTTTCCACCAAGCCATGGTAGCTTGCTACTGCTCCGGAACACTTAGGCTGGCCGGCATGTGTCCTTCTTCGTTCCTGTGTCTGTCCCTTCGGGGAAATGTCATGCGATGAATACCGGAGTCCTGTTAGCCCGCTACAGCCCGGTTCACCGGAGTCCTGCTAGCCCAGTGCTACAGCCTGGATTCACTCATTGATGACCGACACGTTCGATGCTGGGTCATGGATGCCTGTCCCTGTAAGTTTGTGCCACTTTGGGTTTACGACTAGCCATGTCAGCCCGGGCTCCTTATCATATGGATGCTAGCGACACTATCATATACGTGTGCCAAAAGGCACAAACGGTCCCGGGCAAAGGTAAGGCGACACTCGTGGGAATACCGTGCGTGAGGCCGCAAAGTGATATGAGGTGTTACATGCTAGATCGATGTGGCATTGAGTCGGGGTCCTGACAGGTACAATCTGTGTGAGTGTGGGTTATGTGTGGTGGGGCTGATTCTTGGGCAAGTACAACCGTGGTTCTATCTGCATCAATAGGTAGCACGATCTTTTCTGAAGACCGTGTTTTTACTCCCACATATACTGCCGTCACTCCCTCCAATTGAAATGGCTGATAAAAAAGAAAAGAACGTATAGACATTGTAAGATAGACAGGTGCAATGGATAGTAGGGAAGAAAACAGGGCATGAAATAATTCACCTTTATGTTGTCTAAGCAAACAGAATAGCAGGACATAATTTCACATATATGATGGCTAATTAAATAGGATAGCATGACACAATTTCACATGTATGATGGCTAACTAAACAGGATAGAATGACATACTTCAAAATACGATGACTATGTAAACAGGATGACATGATATGACTATACGATGTGTCGATTAAAGTGGTTGGCATGCCATAAATCACAAACATGCCATCGATGGAAACATGATGGCATGATATAATTCACGGATAGAATGACATAATTTAAAATATGATGACTATGTAAACATGATGAGATGATATAACTATATTATGTCTTTAGAAAATGGGTTGGCATGCCATAATTCAGATACATGATGTCTATGTAAACATCATGGCATGACATAATTCAAATTATGATTTATATACTAAGGAAGTGAGCAGAGGGCAATTGCATATATGATGTGTCAACTAAGGAGATGTCATTCAATATTGTGTATATGATGTAAAAAATAAGCATTGCAATAAAACATATGCATTATATGAGTAATATAACCCTGCCAAGTTTGAGCATACACCTCAGGGGGATAATAGGACTGGTCATCTGCCTCTGAATCCTCCTCTGAAGAGCTATTTGTAACCAGCAAGATGTCTGCTTCAGCAGGTAGCATTGTGTGCTCTGAAGACCTTGTTTTCACTCCAGATTTCTCCATCACCAATTCAAATGGTTGATGCACAGGAAGAGCAGTTGAATATACAAACATTGTCGACAAAAGCAATGAGAAATACAAAAAAAGGACGGCATGATATAATTCACATCTATGACGCTTGCCTAAACAGCATGACATTGCATAATTCACATACATAATGCATTGCAACAAGATAACATTGCATAATTCACATATATAATGTCTTGCAACAAGATGGCATTGCATAATTCACATATATGGTAATTAGACACTAAACAGGTGGCATTCACACAAAGCATGTCTAAACTAAGCAAATGACATAGCAATGCAAGATACCATATGCACGATATGAGTAACATAACCCTGCCAAGTTAGGGCATCTACCTAAGGGGGAAATATGACTGGTCATCTGTCTCTAAATCCTCCTCTTAGGAGCTATCGGTAACCAGCAAGACATGCGCTTCATCAGATAGCATTGTCTACTCTCAAGACCTTGCTTCCACTCCAGATTTTTCCATGACCATGCCGAATGGCTGATGCACAGGAAGAGTAATTGAATGTACTAAAATTGTTGACAAAGTTAACACATAATAAAAAAATGATGGCATGATATAATTCACATATAAGATGACTGGCTAACCAGGGTGGCATTGCAAACTTCACATATATGATGCCTGGCTAGACAAGATGGCATTGCATGATTCACATATATGATAAAGAAACAAAACAAATGGCATTGACACAAAGCATGTCTAAACTAAGCAGATGACATCTTTAATGTATACAGTAAGCAATGCAAGGCACCATATGCATGATATTACCAACATCAGCATGCCAAGTTAGAGCGAAGACCTCATGGGGTAAATAGGAGTGGTCTTCTCCTTCTGAATCCCCCCTCAGAACAATTATCTTCCTCGGGATTACGATCCGAAATGGGTGGAGGGGGGGCTGCCTTTGCGCCCACCATGGAATGACGTCTGCATGAAATTTTATTAGCACGCTAGGCTCGTCTATTTTGCCCTACATGATTAGTTCCATTGTGTACAATAACTGGCATGCATAGGAATAAAACATAGTGAGATTATGTAAGGAGTGCATGCACAAATCCAGAGTGATGGTAGGAAACTGTGGATAGACCAAAAACCAATGATAGTAGGCAGATAATAGCTTTAGTTAAAAAATACAGATAATGGCCCCTTCAATGTTTGTTTGCACCCAACATGAAACTCATAGTAGACACCGGAGATTAACCATATAGTAGACATATAGTACTGATTGCTGCCCCAATATGTACCCCACAACCATTTAAAAACTCAAGTTTCAACATTAGTTTGGACCTGACTGGGAGTCTAATAGGTGAACACGACGATAATGTAGCATGTCATCATATTAAGCGACGCATAACGTAAGCAGACACGGAAGAGTGCGACCTCTCCTGCGGACCCGTGTAGTCCTCAAGGTCATCTGCTCAGTTAACGATGGTAATGCGGTTGTCGTGGCTGCCGGCGGCGGGGAAGAAGATCTAAGGTGGCGAAAGACAGTCTCGAGAGCGGATCCCTGTTGTGGTGAAGCCTTCCGTCATTGGAGCAGCTGAGCTGGGGTGGAACACAGCGCCGCAGGAGCAAGACAATCCACACAAGGTTTTCTTTAACACATATCCGTAACATAAGTAATTGAGTAAGGGCTTGTTTGAATTTGAGGATTCTAACAATGCAGGGATAGGAAATAGACAGGAATAGGATAGGAATGCATGTGCAAAACGGAGAATTAAAAACACAGGATTTCTGCCAATCTGGGTGTTTGATTCACAACAATTGGAAGATCACAGGATGCAAAAAAGCATGGTGAGATTAAGTCAAACCACAAGAAAATGTACGGTTATAATGCTATTATGTGACTATCTCTTAGTCTTGTGCTTGATGAATAGGATTATGAAAAGGAGGAGAAGTGGAAATTAGAATTCCTACGGTTTTTCTTTCAAGGAGACACTAAAGGAACAAATCCTACAGTTTTCCTTTGCTCCATTCCTTTGCACCAAATTCATGAAAAGTAGTACCATAGGAAACTTTCCAATTCCTATGTTTTTCATTCACTTTTCCTTTCAAGAACTGGCGATTCTAGTAGGCAGGCTTGAGCAAGGAAAATCCTACACTAAAAAAATGTTTTTGTGCTACTTCTATTACTTTGGACCCAGGCCACTGCCATACTAGCTCAACTCCCAGGCCCATCGACAAATGCACAGCTCAAACGCGCGGAGATAAATAATGATGGCGTTCAAGAGAGTCCATCACGGATAGCTAGGTTGCCTGGTACCTCACTGCTTGTCATATAGTAGGATAAAATAATCGTAGTTCCCGTTACTACGAGTGCTCAGTGGACAATATATATAACATGTAGAGTAAAAAAGAGATGCAACAAGTGTACAACCTCTTTGGCGAAGCCATGTCGATCTCAGCGTGATTGGGTTGGCCGGTGAGGATGCTCCGGCTGACTTTGCTGTCGGAGGAGGGGAAGAAGATCTTAGGCGTCTGGAGATGGAGCCTGAGGTACTGCTCCGCTGTGATGGAGGGTTTCATCGTTAGAGCAGCTCTAGTGAGTTGTACGACGCCGAGGCTGAAGCAGGACAAGAGATACAACGAACAACGTTAACCTAAGTGGAATTCTAATAGCATCTCCAATACATGACGTAAAATACATAACCACAAAGTGCTAGATGTAAAATACATCATCCGCTCATCTCTGAACTTAACTGTCGAAACTGAACTTAACTGTCCAAACTGAACCTAACTGTCGAAACTGAATTTTGCTGTCGAAACTGAATGCACTAGCAAGGTGAGGCTACACGTCAGTCGATTTTGCAGCCGTTGGATATGAAATCAAGGGCCTGCGGTTCATCTTCAACCTCCACCCACCCTGAGCCACCAGCCACCACCGGCCAAACAGCAGCACCCCGCCGCCCGCGGCCGGTGGTGCGCCACCCCACCCGCCCCTAAAATACTCCCCACCACCGGTCCGCCGCCGCCCTGGCCATCCCTCTCGGCCCCCCCGTGCCGAGCTTTTTCTCCGGCGATCCCCACGCCACCGCCTCGCCAATGCCCCGCCACCGCCGATTAGTGTACAACCTCTTTGGTGGCGCCGATTAGGCCGCAGCTTCATCCGAGGAAACGATGATGATGATGCTGTTCCGGTGGTGCAGGTGAAGACGGTGGTGTGGGAATGGAGGTGGCGCGAAAGACAAGGGGAACGTCGGGGCAGCTCCTTGGAGGTGGAGGACGGGGTGGCTGAACTGGAGGGACGATGAGATCGACGACGGATCCTCATCTGGTACGGTCGATGAGGGACGTCGAGGTGTTGTTGTGGACGTCGTCGTCGGGGAAGAAGCTCTGGCTGGGTGGCGGACAGAGCAGGGTGTGGGGTTTCGTCGCGGGTTTTTGCGGCCTCGGTGTACGAATGGGTGGGCAGATGGGATGGCAGTGGGGAACCATGGCTTAGAGACGCGCTTGTCCGAAATGTGGGGTAAGTTACGAAAGTACCCCCCACCGATTTGAGGTGGTTCTTTCGGTTCAGGGTTACTACGGGCATTTCGCGTGTCGGGATGTCACAGGAGGTGGGAGTTTTCGCGCGCGTTGTAATTTCGGAATAGCAAGGCGCGGGTTGAGATGGAGGGAGTTGTCGGAGCACAACGAGACAAACATATATCTTAAATATTTCGGGCTAACAAGGCGTGGGTTGAAGAGGTGGGAGTTTCACATCACGATAGACAGAGACGCTAGCTTCAATTTTCGGCATAACAAGGCGCGGCTTGAAATTTCGGAAGAACAAGCTTAACGTGTACCCAAAAAAGACAATTTGCACCCCAACACGCACAACACACACACAAACACCATTTAGACTAGAGTAAGGTACACGTGCATTACACGCATGAGATTTGGCAACCAAATTATGAAGAAATACCACATTATAGCATGCAAGCTTTGAGTCATATATGCATGATGTAGATGTTCGTTTAATTCTTATAGTTCATTTCATTCAAAATCATCTAGTTTTTATAAGAAAGCTAATCTATTTTAAGATTCATGGAATTGTGCGTTGTAAGACCTGAAGTAAAAACAAATAATGGCAAATCATGTAGAAAAACATTTGGGCAATTATGATACGGAAGATTTTAGAACAAATAAGAAGTGCTTGTGTTTTGATGTTTGTGCATTATGCTTAAGTTCAACCATGGAGTCTTCTAGATTATACATGTGGCGAAATCTGGTGGAATCTAGATGATATCCAACGGCCAATAGTGCTCAAATTTGCCATCTTTGGACCTTTGGATTCGCCTCATCCAATGACCATCTTTGAAAGTTAAAGTTACCTGCTCACAATATAAAAAAAATTATAATATAATATATATAGGGGTATAGATATAGATATGCGATGCGAAAGCCGCCCATCATCTCCAATTACATGCACGGAGGCGACATGGGCAAATGATGTCTGCCATCGGTATCTCAAATTCAAATCAGTTTGACCTTGTTCAATGTGTATACATTACAACATGCTCGTTTCAAAGCACACCGCACAGATCTCCATTATATTCATGCATGCATGGGTTTCAAACATCAGGATCTCTTATTTAAATAGTTTAATTCAACTTTACATTGATTATGACCTCACCTATTCTTTTACACCCACACAGTAGTCTTCTCTTTATAATTGTACCACTAACTTTCTCTCGTGCATGCATGCACACACACTACCAGTCGGCATTATCTATCGCACACATGCAATATTTCTCTTCAGGTCAGTCTCCCATGAAGGCACACACCCACACACACCCCCCTCTCCCTCATACCGGGCATTCTTTATCTCTCACGCGTGCATGCGCAATGATCGATGTTCCTCTATGTATTTGTGTATATAGCTAGGTCTTTCATAGTTTTCCACACAAACCGATCAATTGATATATCCAGTGATGTCTCACCATCTTTCCCACGTCCACATCGATCAATCTATACCTCTCCCACGTCCACATCGATCAATCTATACCTCTCTATATAGGATTAACATAAATAGCCAATACACCCACATTAATTATATATCCAACGTCCCCCTCTCATCATCCATGCCTTCCCCTCATCTCTCAGATGCGTGCACAATGGCGAAGACAGGGGCAGTAAGGGCCCTGCCCCCCTAACATCACTATATACCGAGGCTAATATGAATGTGATCATTAGACAACTGCTGCTTAAAAAGGTTTAATTTCATGAATTGACCCTCCTCATAAAGGATTAGCAATGCTTGGCCCCTAGCTCATTTATTTTTCATGGCTCCGCCACTACGTGCAACAGCTCACGTGTTCGCCCCCTCTCTCTAAATATCGATCTCGCACTTGTGCATGCCTTCATAGTCTCCCTCCACTCGGCCCCTCGCACCATCTTCTAGCCCCCCACCGGATTTTGCCACATATACAATCTAGCAGACTCCATGGTTGAACTTAAGCATAATGCACAAACCTCAAAACAACAGTGGTTCTCTTTTGTTCTAGAATCTTCTGTATCATAACTGCCCAAAAATTTTTCTAGTTGAATTGCCATTATTTTTTTTACTTTATGCTTTACAACGCACAATTCCATGAATCATAAAATAGATTAAGGGCTTCTTTGATTCAATGGATTCTCAAAGGAATTTTGGAGGATCCTAATCATTTGGAATTTTTCCTATCTTGGTTGTTTGATTCGTAGGATTGTAAACCATAGGAATTTTTCCATATGAGTCATTTGCACTAGATTTCATAGGAAACATCCCATCCACTCAAACCTCTTTGAAAGAATTCTACGTTTTTTCTATGCACAATCAAACACTCGTACAATCCTGTAGGATTCAATACGACATTCCATTATAATCCCATGTTTTTCCTATTCACGCGTTCTTAGCTTTTTTATAAAAACTAAGTTGATTTTGAATGAGATGAACTATAAGAATTAAACGAAGGGCTACATCACGCATATATGACTAAGAGCTTACATGCTATAGTGTGGTATTTATTCATAATTTGGTTGCGAAATCTGATGCGTGCAATGCACGTGTAAATTACTAGTACTTCAAGTATGTGCAAAACACGTAAATTAGAATACCATTGACACACTACACAGTGTCTCTCTTACAGTTCATGAAGCCACGTGGCACATGTGGAGGGGTTGCCGCGACCTCCTTGCATGGATTGATCACAGTGACGTGCTGCTGGTTCCAGAAGAATGTACTCGTCCTCCCTGAGCCATACTGGCGGTACATGCACGAAGCGAAGATGTGCACGCACGCCACGCATGCACTCATTCCCTCGCACGCACACGCGGGTACACGGGCGGACGCAATTTTGTACCAAGATCCACCCCATGTGATAATGTGACGCGTGTAAAGTCGTTCACTTCATTAATGGTCAATTAATACAGCGCATGCAAATTGAGTGGACGTGAGGGCGGAAGAAAGACATTATTACTCCACTGTGCGCATGCGAGTAGTTAAATCGTGGGTTGCTAGTAGTACTTCCATTGGTCTCCTTCGTATTTTGTGCCGATTTTTGATAGTAATAGTCTAATTAAAATTTATGTTCCACTAAACTCATCGGGAGCCGTTTCGGGCCTCGAAACCAAAACCATCAATTAATCTTTACCTTGTTCCCATCACATTTGAAAGCCTGATCACACCTACTAGTACTACCTACCAAACCTGAACGTGTTCCCACTATGCAGGTATTAGTACTACTAGTGCTAGTACTTAGGTTATAAAAATGGGAACTACCTAACCGAAAATTACTCTACCTTTCCTCCTCATAAGTGCTTCTTCTTCGTCCGTCGTCGCCATGGCCGGTGAGCAGAGCTCTAGGTCGAGAACTACTCGTAACAAGGGAGCGGGAACCAAGGCTGCGGAAAAAAAGAGAGGGCTCGCCGCCACGCAGAGACCTCGAAAGATCTCTCACGGGCAAGCGATGGCTCCCAGGAGCGCCCTAGCCGCGGAGGCGAACATGCCGAGCCGGTGGAGTTGGAGTCGTTATCCCTCGACGGCATGCCCGATCAGCTCAATAAGCACCTCAATAAGCAGAAGGAGTTCATCCAAGGCTTGACGGAGTTGCTGAAGGAGAGCCTCGACAACATGCCCGCTGAGCTCAATCAGCAGGGGGAGTTGACCGCCGGCTTGGTGATGCTGCTGAAGAAGAGCATTGCATCGGAGAAGAAGGCGACCGGCGAAATCCTACGACTTCAGGAGGACAAGACAAAGCTCTGCCATGAGATCGACCTGTTGAAGGAGAAGAACGCCGGCTGGAAGAAGCTGCATGAGAATAGTAGTTCCTCGATGAAGATGCTGCAGGACCTCGTCATGGAACAGAAGGAGGAGTTGGCAAAGCTCCGCATTGAGCACCCGGCTGCTGTCAAGGTACGTAATGCGGCCGTGGAACAGATGATGAAGGCTCGCGTCGAGAAATCCCGCGTCATGGACAGAATGAAGAAGATGGCGGAGGAGACGCGCAAGGAGATGGAGGTCGTTGAGGCGATGAAGAAGCAGTTACGACTCCGCGGCGAATTAGATCATTTGGGGTGATAATCTTCCTTCTTCTTTTGCTGCTGTGTTTCATCTTTTGCTTCGGGTGTTTCGCCACACGTGTCACGTTCTCTGCGAGGCATGAATAGAACAATGGTTTTTGTTTTTGAGGGAATGAATAGAACAATGCTAACAATGAGATGACTAGCAAATTAGATCATTTTTTATCACCATATGGCACTGGGCTGCCGTGTTTCATGCTCCTCCGTCAGAGTACTACTCCAGTGGAAAACTTGAGTATACCGCACAGTTCTTTGCTCCTCCTCGATCAGGTCGTCGGCGCATTTATACGAGCAGTCAAATCACAAGGCCCCGCCTTCTAGCAGTAATGAGCCGTCAAATCACAAAGGCCCTCGCCTCTCGTGAAACCGACCAAGCTAGACTGCCCCGCCCTCTAGCCTTTTGAAAAATGTATACTTTTGTACAGCAGTAGTATCGATGGATTGCGCCATGGAGCAAAACTTGAAATTAAAAAAAAGGTGGTACATATAGAGAGCGCTCGTCGCCAAATTATGCATATAGTACTATTAAAAAGGCTAGTCACAATAATGGTGTCCAGCACAACCCACCCCTCAAATAAAACTAAGCACCCTGGAATTCTTTGACAAAACTAAGCACCGTGAAATTCTTTGACAACTAAACTGCTGGCTATATGATGTTGGCCATATATTGTACGTATATAATGTGAATAAACGAGTGGTAGTACTATACCAACTAAAATATGAAATGTAAGAAATACTAGTATGTACTTACTAAAGAGTCAAAGTAACAAGAAGAAACATAACATAGTTCTGCTGGGGGCTCAGCACAACACACCCCTCAAATTAAATTAAGCACACATGAAATTAAACTTTGCAACTATTCTGGTAGACACTGCATTAGAACCACCATGAGAAACGACACTACCACTGTCGGATTTCGGGTTCCGGCAGACCCTTGAGGTTCGAACACTAGGTTGCGCGCGGAGATTCAACCCTCTACCGTCTCGCACCTCGCCGAATCGCTGGGACCTAAACTACTAAACAGAATAGCACAAGAGACACAAGATTTATACTGGTTCAGGCCACCATTGTGGTGTAATACCCTACTCCAGTGTTTGGTGTGGTGGATTGCCTCTTGGGCTGGTGAGATGAACTGCTAGGAGGAGTTCAATCACTCTATCTACTGGTTTTTGGGTGAGGATCCCATCTCTCTACCCTGGGGGTGGCTAGTCCTATTTATAGGCAAAGGCCCTGGGCTTCTTCCCAAATATTGAGCGGGAAGGGCGCCAACAATTGGCCATTTTGAAGGGGAACAACTGGTACACTTATCCTGACTAAAGTTGGTCCTCGCCTGTCAAAGGCTCTGGTGACGACACCGACTTGGGCTCCACAATGACTTTCTTCCAGCCGTTGGGCTGGTCTTGGTCTCGTTGCACCGAAATGGACGTCTTTGCTTGATGCTCTCACCTGCGCTTGCTCCCTTTGCACCAAAGAGGAAAGGAGGACACTGCGCGGGCTGGCGCCCGACTGGCGCCCTTGGTCATCATGGCTTGCGTCATGGGAACCTCGCAAGGTACCCTGCCTTGAACTCTCCGCCTCCTCATGAGCCAGCCTGACGAGGCCGTGCCTAAGGAAGATCCTTGCCGTCCGCCCCGCGAGGCTTGGCCCCTCGCGAGGGTCTTGAGCTTGCATTGATGAAGATGGGCTATGCTGGGCCTCCTTTGAGCCACGCCGCAAGCCGCAGGCAGGCAAGTCTGGGGACCCCCGTTCCCAGGACGCCGACAGTAGCCCCCGAGCCCACGGCGTGCCCGAACTTGGCCGAGCAGAGAGGCGAAAGGGCAAGTGTGAAGCGTCGCGGGCCCTAACAGCCTGCGGCCTCGGGTGCCGCGTGGCGGTTGATTGGGCGCGTGCGCCTCTGCAACCGCGCGAGTTGATAAAAGAGCTGCATCTCCCTTGTCTCCTTTACTTCCTCCAGTTGTTGCTAAGATCCCCTTTCTTGCGCCTCTCCTCCCTGCTTCCAAAATCTTCAGATCTACTCCACCTGCGTGCCCTAGCCAGTCATGGCGCCTGGCCAAGCCCTGGCCGGAGCTTGGGACTCGCCTGCCTTGGACCCGCCAAATGTGTCAGGGGCGAGCCTTGCCCTGGTGCGCCAGATGGCGGAGGCGCAGGGCATCGACGGGATGAAGGCGTTCAAGGCCGGCTCTGCCATCCCTGAGGGCCGAGGGAGCACCTTCTATCCGCTCTTCGTGAGCGCCATCATCGCCGGTCTGGTGCCTCCCTTTTCCGAGTTCTTCTTCTCTGTCCTTCGCCACTACAATATTCAAGCTCTGCACCTCCATCCCAACTCCGTCCTTCTTCTGGCAATCTTCGCCTACTATTGTGATGCCCACGTAGGGGTGAAGCCGTCGGTGGCCCTGCTACGCCACTACTTCTCCCTCTGAACCTCCCGTGGTTCCACCTCCGCGTGCGCGAGCTTCGTCGCATACGGCGGAGCCATCGCCATTTCAAACCCTGGGAAGAGGATTGAGGGCTTCAAGAGCAAGTGGGTCTTGGTGGATGTTGGGTGCATCCATCCTCGGCTGATCCTGCCCACGGAGCACCCCGCGAGCTCCAACGACTTGTCCCGAGTGGAGCTTCTGGATCCCCGCGCGAAGCTGGTGTTGTAGAAGATGGACGCAGATCTGAGGCCGGCCAGCATGGCGGCGGCGAAGATGACCGGTGCGTCGCTGCTAAGGGAGTTCCTGGAGCATCAACTGGCCCCGATCCGTCAGTACTCGCTTCCGATGTGGAGGCCTCACTAGAGCCCCGTGGTCCTGGCCGACGAGGATCTGGCGGCGGTCCTCCAGTCCTTGGTTGGGGGTGACGTGGCAAGGCTGGAGGGCGCTCCAACGCCCCTGTTCCTTCGCGAGGATTGGGAGCAGGTAGTGGGGTCCATGCCTGTCTTCAACGGGGACGGGCCCATTCCCATGGAGGCTCCGGAGGACCTGGTGGACGTGTCCTCCGACGACGACGAGGATGAGGGTGAGCAGGGCGGCGGGAGCCTGCCTCCGATCCCGAAGAAGGACCGGACTGGGCTGGTCCCCCGCGGGTCTGCCCCGGCCCCAGGGCGATCCGCAGGCGCGCCTCCTGCTCCCGAGCCCCTTTAAGCCGACCCTTGCAGCCGGCTCTCGGGCTTTAAGTTCGGCCGGAGGCTGCTCGAGTCCACCAGCGATGACCTGTAAGTGCCTGCTTCCCGTCTTGATTATTGCTCTGTCGACGAGACCTGATGCCCATGTCCTTCGGCTAGGTAGGCGCCCGCGGCGAAAAAGCCGAAGGGAGCTCCTGAGGTCCCACCCGTGGCAGTGCCTCTGCCCGAGAAAGAAGGTGATCATGACGTGCAGGCCTCTCCTGCCCGGGCGTCCTCGCGAGGCCAGGCTGAGCCCGCTGGGGCGAGCTCAGCCCTCTTGACCCAGGCGACTCCCGAGGTGCCCTTGCTTGACGCTGCCTCCACTGTCGTCGTGGCGCCGCTGGCTCCGCCACAAGGCACAGTGGTCACACAGCCGTCTTCTCCTCCCACTCCACCGACTGCTGCTTCTCTGAATATTGTTCTAGGTCGCGCCGTTGCCGGACTGGACCGCCTGCAGCAGGATCTTCTGGGCGCCGACCCCTGTCTGATGGCCGGGCGCTTGGATCTGGCTTCTGGCTGGATTCTCTCCAATGCTTCGATACGGGTGGCGCTGGTCCATGCCTCGACGGCTTGCGACGAGGAGAAACAGGCTATCCATGAGGCGAAGGTTGCCCGCGATGCTGCCCTGGGGGAGGCAGCTAGCGTCCAAGGTCACTGTGAGACGCTGGAGAGCGAGCTGAAGGGCCTGCAAAACCAGCTTGCCGAGGAGGCCCGCCTTCGCCAAGAGCAGGAGGAAAGCATGAAGGTTCGCGAGGCTGCCGTCAAGGACCTGGAGGCCAAGCTCAAGAGGCGCCGTGGCCGCCTAGGCGTGATGGAGCAAGAGCTGGACGGCAAGGCCCGGGTTCTCGCCGAGGATCGCGTGGCCTTCGAGGATATGGAAGAGAAGGCTCAAACTTCGCTGAAGACGCTTTATGACAGCGGCCTTGAGAGCCCGCTGGCCGGCGGGGAGGATGGCCCCGCCAAGCTGCTTCCTTTCCTGGTTCGCGCCCTTAACGACGTCACCCTTGGCCTTGGCCCTACGGCTGAGGCCGAGGCACGCGTCTTGTCTTCTGCAGCGCTGACGCGGGTCTTCACCCACATCTATCTTCGCGACCCCAACATCGACCTCGACAGCCTGCTGGAGCCAGTGAGCAGCGAGCGTGCCGATGCTGCTGCTGAGGCTGTGAAGGGTCGCGCGGAGGCTCTGCTAGGGAAGTTCCAGGCCTTCAGTACCAGGCCGAAGCGGAGCGCTGCTAGCCCTGCTACTCCACAAGGCGAACCTACTCCACGCGGCTCCCCCGCCGGCAAGTGACCCCATCGTGGCTCCTGCCTGTTTTTAATTCCTGCGCATGTACCATGCCTCGGAGAGGCGTTAAAACTTATGTTTGATGCTGTGATAACAGCATGGACTGTAATATTTGCTTTTGAATTCCCTGAAATTTGCATTATTCCTTCCTGCTTGCTTATGTTCTACGCCGGCAGAGCCCAGCCCCGCGCATACCTCAGCCGCCGTTGGCCCCGACCTGAAACCAGGACGAGACCAAGGAGTGAGGGGCTACGTGACAAGTTAGGCTCCTGAGTCGCGATGCTCAGGATTCCCCCTTGGCGCTCGAACAGCAAGCAGGGAGGCGACATGTGGGTGGATTTGTCGTTCTACGTCTGCAGAGCCAGGCCCCGCAAATACCCCAACCGCCGTTAGCCTTTCGGAACTAAGGGGTGACGGGCTACGTGACCAGTTAGGCTCCTGAGTCACGATGCTCAGGAGTCCCCCTTGACGCTCAATCGGCCTTCGTACCATGGCTCCGCTCATGGAGGGACGTGCGACGAACCAGGCCCGGGGGGCCTAGCCAGGTGGGGTGCGTCTGGGCGGCAGGCGAAACCCCCGTGCCCAGCCCCTTCGCGCGGCACTCCCGAGGGGAGGCGTTGCGACAAGGCCAGACACTGAGCTCCGGGCTCCCTAAGGTTGATGCGGCCCGGAGGCCACCCTTAGTTGTTTATCACCAGCGCGGAGCATAGCGCTTCCGTATGCGTACGGGCATAGCCGCTCCTCGGCAGTGTCGTCAGCCAGCGCGGAGCATGGTGCTTCCACTGGTACGTGGGAGGGGGATCCCCTCCGGGAGGAGCCCCCGGGGCGTATACAGCCCCACCCTGACACGTGGCTGGCACGGTAGGGCTGGACGAGGTGTATCTGGGCACCCGTGAGCCAGCGCGGGACTCGTAGGGCCCTACCTCAAGGCGGGTTGCGCCTGGCTCTGGGCCTTATCTTCGAGTGTGTTCCTGCAAATTTGGCCAGATGCCGGTGCTCTATGTCTTCGGGTCCCGGCTCTCCGGCTGGTCTCAGCCGTCGCTGGCATGCCAGGTCGCGATGCCATGGACAAGACCAGAGGGTGAGGGCTGGAGAGCCGGTAGGAGCCCTGAGTCGCGATGCTCAGGCACCCCCCTTTAACGCGCAAGCTGGGTTAGATAACGAAACTCTACGTCCTCGGGTCCCGGCTCTTGGGCTGGTCTCAGCCGTCGCTGGCATGCCAAGTCGCGATGCCATGGAC
>NC_041391.1:546532459-546540881 GCF_002162155.2 Triticum dicoccoides
TAGGAGCCCTGAGTCGTGATGCTCAGGCACCCCCCTTTAACGCGCAAGCTGGGTTAGATGACGAAACTCTACGTCCTCGGGCCCCGGCTCTCGGGCTGGTCTCAGCCATCGCTGGCATGCCAGGTCGCGATGCCATGGACAAGACCAGAGGGTGAGGACCGGAGAGCCGGTAGGAGCCCTGAGTCACGATGCTCAGGCACCCCCCTTTAACGTGCAAGATTCCATCACCCAGAAAAAGGCACCAAATAACAAGCATGTTGGATTGAAAGCATAGTCCTAGGATAACCGCAAGAAGGATACATGCCGCTGGGACAGGCCCGAGTGGCTTGGGGATGATGCAGCCCGAGGGGCAACCCCAATAAGATAAGCTAAGGACATGAAATAAAAGGGATACATGCCGCAGGGACAGACCCACGCGGCCTGGGAATAATGCGGCCCTGAAGGCGCTCCCAGCCAGAAACGAAACTTAAAAGATGTCACCTGATGATGTTGTGGACGAAGGGGTGTTGGTGTAGCAGACTCGGTGGGCAGCGTGAGCCGATCCTCACAAGCCCCCAGGCCCAGGGGCCTCGGGAGGCTCCGGAGGCGCCGGCGGCTCCTCGCGGGCCATCTCCATCTTCGCCAGGGCTGTGGCACGCCTGACCTCTTGAGCCTCCAAGATGGCCCTCATGAGACGCTGGTGCGCAGCAGCCGCGTTCGGCAGGCCGTAAGGCATGCACACGTAGCTGTGGGGCGGACCCTCACAACATCCCACTCACGAGGGCTAGAGGCGCTCTTGAGACGCGGCTCGGTTGAGCCCTGGTATGTCGATGCAGACGCGCAGCCCACCATCCTCGCCTGGATGGGGGGCCACAGTGGGTAGGCGGCGGCTGCCTCTCATGACCCTTGACTCCTGTAACTCCCGAATGGCCTTGCTGACAAACTCCTGAGGGTTTGGCCCTCCTTGGCTTGCTCCTTCTTGAGGGAAACGTGCTTCGAAGCACGCCTCCACGTGGTGCCCAAGCGCCTCCCTCGTGACCTTGGCGAGGTTGGTGGCCCTCCAGGGGAGAGCCCCCGAGCCTGCCAGAGGAGGGAGCCGGGCGCGCTTCCCTATGCGATGGAAGGAGGCTCCTCCTGGCTAGACACGGACCCTAAGGGGCCTGCCTCCTGAGGAGTCGGGTCGGTCGATGTCTTCTTCTTCTTGGGTGTGGCCTCGGAAGGCCTCCTGCTCCTGCGGTCTGGGTCTTCCAGTGATGCGGCCTGGAAGGCTCGCTCCAGGGAGCACACTGCGTTTCTCTCTTCGCAGGGCACCATGATGACCCCGCCGCTTCCAGGCATCTTGAGGACGTTGTAGCCGTGGTGGGTTACGTCCATGAACTTGGCCAGTGCTGGGTACCTGAGGATGGCGTTGTACGGCAGGCGAATGTGGGTGACGTCGAAGTCGATGAGCTCGGTGCGGTAGTTGTCGCGAGCCCCGAAGGTGACAGGAAGGCGGACCTGCCCTATCGGGACCGTGGAGCCATCGGTGACTCCGGAGAAGGGCTTGGTTAGCTGAAGCTGACTGTAAGGCACTTGTAGATTGTTGAATGTTTCCACGGACAGGACGTTGAGCCCTGCCCCGCTGTCGATGAGGGTCTTGGTGACTAGCACGTTGCTGATGATTGGGGAACAAAGCATCGGGAGGACTCCTGCTGTGGCCGCGCACTTGAGCTGATCAGCTGAACTGAATGTGATGGCGCACGTCGACCACCTGAGAGGGCACGTGGCCTCGAGCTTGGGGAGGACTGCGTTCACTTCGCGGGCGAACTGCTTGAAGATGCGCTGAGAGGCTGGGGCTTGAGCTCCGCCCAAGATGCAGGCGATTGCACGCGGTTCCTAGAAGCCTCCAGCCCGCTCGTCCTGATGACGGTCCTCATTTCTCCTTGGCTGCGGAGGGAGGCCTGCATTCCCTTACGGGCGATCCTCGCGAGGCTGATCCCTCCAGCATCCCTCGCGAGGCGGGTCCTGCCAGCGGTCCTTGCGTGGTTGGTCGCGCCACCCTTGGCGCGGGCCGCGGTCTTCCCAGCGTCCTGCATTCCTTCCTCCTCCTCGGCCGTAGCCCCGGTCGCTGCGGTCGGGACGTTTGCCTACCCTTCCCTCACGCACGGCCCGGAGCTCTTGGCATTCATTGGTGTTGTGGATGTGCAGGTCGTGGTACACGCAGTACCGACTGCCCTTGGAGGATTCGGGCTGGTCTCTGCCCCGCTTGGTGTCTGGCTCGGCCGCGAGCACGGCAGCCCCCTTGCGCTTCACGTCCTTAGCCTTGGGCTTCTTCTCTTCGGAGTCCGCGGCAGGCAGCTCGAGGAGGGAGAGGCGCCCCTCCTCAGCCCTGGCGCACTTGGTCGCCAAGTTGAACAGCTCCAGGGAGGTGCACAGGTCTTCATGCATCGCCAGCTCCTCCTTCATCTTGACGTCGCGCACACCGTCGGAGAAGGCAGAGATGATGGCCTCCTCTGTTACCCTGGGGATCTTGAGGCGTGCGTTGTTGAAGCGCTGGATGTACTTCTGCAGTGTTTCCCCTGGCTGCTGCTTGATGCGGCGCATGTCGCTCACGGCGAGTGGCCGGTCGCGAGTACCCTGGAAGTTGGCGATGAAGCGGGTGCGCATCTCGTCCCAGGAAGAGATCGTGCCTTGGGCCAGATTTAGGAGCCAGGTGCGGGCTCCGTCCTTGAGCGCCATGGGAAACCAGTTAGCCATGACCTTTTCGTCTCCATTTGCAGCTTCGATGCCCAACTCGTAGAGTTGGAGGAACTCCGCAGGGTCAGCCGTGCCGTCATAGCGAGGGGGCAGGTCTGGCTTGAACTTGCCGGGCCACGCGACGCTGCGCAGCTCGGAGGTGAACGTGCGGTAGCCCGCCGTGGCCACGGGGGGCCTTGGGCAACAGAGAGCTTGGTCCTGCGGGTCCCCATGCGCCGCGGCTGGGGGCAGCGCAGGGTCTTGACGTGCTGGAGCAGGGAGCGCTCGGGCAGCTTCTCGTGGGCGAGGGACTTCTTGGCAGCTCTGCTCTTGCTGCGCTGGCACCTGGCGGAGCGGGTTCCGCCTAGGGGCCGCGCGCCTTGGGGCCAGGGTGCCTTATTGAGGAGGAGGCGGCTGAGGCGCCCCAGGAGCTTCATCGCCCGCGCGGGGCGGGGTGCGGTGCAGCGAGAAGGACGGTGCGGGGGTGCCTTCGGCGGCGCGGATGAGCTCAGCGACTCGGTCGAGCCATTCTTCGTAGACGTCGTCGATGGGGCAGTAGCGCAGGAGCTCGTTTCCCGCGATGATGCTGGGATGATGCTTGCTGCTCGTTCCCCGCCGGGCCGGTGGCGGCGTTGACAGCAGGTGAAGGGGAACGACGAGGGCGCCCGCCGACGGGAGCCGTCTGGGCGACATGGGAGGCGAGGGCGGCTCGGCGCTCGGCGCGAGCCCGACGAGCGTCAGACATGGTTGCGGTGGTCGGGGAAGAACGAGACAACGGAAGGTAGATTCCGGCGCACCCCTACCTGGCGCGCCAAATGTCGGATTTCGTGTTCCGGCAGACCCTTGAGGTTCGAACACTAGGGTGCGCACGAAGATTCAACCCTCTACCATCTCGCACCTCGCCGAATCGCTAGGACCTAAACTACTGAATAGAACAGCACAAGAGACACAAGATTTATACTGGTTTAGGCCACCATTGTGGTGTAATACCCTACTCCAGTGTTTGGTGTGGTGGATTGCCTCCTGGGCTGATGAGGAACAATACAAAGAAGAATAGCCTCGCGAGGGTCTGTTCTTGGCTGGTGAGATGAACTGCTAGGAGGAGTTCAATCGCTCTATCTACTGGTTTTTGGGTGAGGATCCCATCTCTCTACCCTGGGGGTGGCTAGTCCTATTTATAGGCAAAGGCCATGGGCCTCTTCCCAAATATTGAACGGGAAGGGCGCCAACAATTGGCCATTTTGAAGGGGAACAGCGGGTACACTTATCCTGACTAAAGTTGGTCCTCGCCTGTCAAAGGCTCTGGTGATGACGCCGGCTTGGGCTCCACAATGACTTCCTTCCAGCCGTTGGGCTGGTCTTGGTCTCGTTGCACCGAAATGGACGCCTTTGCTTGATGCTCTCGCCTGTGCTTGCTCCCTTTGCACCAAAGAGGAAAGGAGGACACTGCGTGCGCTGGCGCCCGACTGGCGCCCTTGGTCGTCATGGCTTGCGTCATGGGCACCTCGCGAGGTACCCTGCCTTGAACTCTCCGCCTCCTCATGAGCCAGCCTGACGAGGCCGTGCCTGAGGAAGCTCCTTGTCATCCGCCCCGCGAGGCTTGGCCCCTCGCGAGGGTCTTGAGCTTGCGTTGATGAAGATGGGCTGTGCTGGGCCTCCTTTGAGCCATGCCGCAGGCCGCAGGCAGGCAAGTCTGGGGACCCCCGTTCCCAGAACGCCAACAACCACCTTACTCGGAGTCCTCGTCCACGTCCTCGACTTCGTCCTTGTCCCTCTTCCTCTTGGCCGATACTTCTTTGCTTGAACTGCCAACTTGGTTGTTGCTCTTCATCCAACCCTTGTAGATATTGGAAAAAAAGGTAGCCATCCATTGCAGCGTACTGGATGAGGTCTATATCTAGCACATTCTGCTGCCATGCATGACGATGAAACGTGTATGGAGGTTTCTCCAGTTTACTATACGAAGGATGAACCATGGCTCCTGCCAGGGTCAGCATTGAAGGCTGACGAGAGGACACCAGCCAATTCTTTTGGAGGTCGGAGGTGTTTCCAACAACGTGGCCTATCTGACGCAGGACTTCTTTGTCATTACCAATGTCTACAGTAACGAATTTGACTAGGTTGCTCTCGAGGAAGTCCTTAAAATCCTGGCACTCAACGTCGGCATGGCATATGTGGTAGACCAAGCATAAGTCATGCACGCAAACCTGGATCACGGCGGGCTTCTTCCTCTCTTCGTCCTTTAGATCCTTCTCTCGTCCCACGACTGTGGTGTACTCAAAATCAAGCCCGGCGACCCACTCATCATGTGAGTCATCGAACATGCGTCTGAAGCGAGAAAGGCATCCTTTCACCGTCGCGGAAGAACGTGTGTAGATGACGTCGAACTCATCACCGGTGATGGTTCTAACCTTGTACTCACCGCCGATCGGGGAGATTTGGGACGCCATGGATATGGCAGGAGGGTTAGGATTAGTAGAAGTGCCATAATGTGAATGGACGGGACGACTAGGAGCGAACCGCCATAGTATTAAAGGACGTGCGGGGACGAGTAGGAGCGAACTGCCAGCGTGCAAACGGCAGGGTAGTGGCTTTCCATTCTCCCATGATACGAGCTTCCGAGAGCCCCTGGATCGGAGATCGAACAGTTGCATGGTGTGATTCTAGACCAATGGGTGAATATCCTATCCTGGAGGGTTATTCTGCAAATTTTCAAAAACTTAGCATGCGACGGTTTGATCTCAGATCCAAGGACTGCCAGCAACCCGTATCTGGGTCACGCCCTTGGAGATTTAACACGGTGCGTTAGGCTATCTGATGTTGGCATGTCATACAGTCGTCACTTAGTCACTCATACTACAACAAGGTTGGCTATAAGGTTGCCTATAAGTGTATTTTTTTACTCCTCTCTATCCCTTTCTTCGTACTCCCTCTGTCCCATAATATAATAACGTTTTTGACACTAGTGTAGTGCCAAAAATGTTATTATATTATGGGACACAGGGAGTACTAGTATTTATTACATTTGCCAAGGAGTGACCTCTTCCAATGAAATGGTGTTGCTAAGTTTGCTTCATTTAATTAGCTATGGACTCAAAATTGTCTTTTCACCTAGGTACACGCACTTAGCACCGTTTCTTCCTTGGGTCACCAAACTAGTCTCTCTCTTCTTGATTAAATTGCCACATCAGACTTTATGCCTATGTGGCAAGCTTAAGCACATGTAGGAGCAAGTAAGGTGCCCGTCCGTTGCACGAAAGAGTGAAATGCATTGATTGGGATGTTGTTTATTTTGACAAAGGATGTGGGGGTCATATCATGTGCAACCGGGTCGACGTGTCAAGCACGAAATAACAGTGCAGAACAGTAGGGGGGACGCACCCCACTCGTACTGGCCCAGTGTTAGTAATGAGTAATGAGACGTCAAATCACAATGCCACACCTTCCCAGACGGACGAAGCAACTATTATTTCACACTTCGGTTGGACATCATCTCAAACCACGTACTAGTATTGCTTCTGCCTCAAGAGGGACACGCGCATCGCCTTGGTACATCATGACACGTGGGACCGCATGACAGGCCATGCTCCCCCGCCGATTGCTGGGTAAAATCACCTCATTTTTACTATACTTCCTCTGGATCGGTTTACTACATGGCATGCATGTCGTTCTAGGTTGAGAATTTAACTGGCTATATATATATGTGTGATGAACAGTACGCTAGCCTTTTAAAAAAGTATATACTTTTGTACAGTAGTACTCCACTATCGATGGATTGCGCCATGGAGCAAAAATTGAAATTTAAAAAAAAGCTGGTACATATAGAGAGCGCTCATCGCCAAATTATGCATATAGTACTATTAAAAAAGCTAGTACATGCTTAATTGGGGTGCTACATTCTATTAAAGAAATACTAGTACTAGTATGTACATACTGAAGAGTTAAAGTAACGAGAAGAAACATAACATAGTTCAGCTCGGGCCTCAAATTAAACTAAGCACACCTGAAATTAAACTATGCAACTAATCCGGTAGACACTGCATTAGAAGTTTAGAACCGCCATGAGCAACGACACTGCCACCTTACTCGGAGTCCTCGTCCACGTCCTCGACTTCGTCCTTGTCCCTCTTCCTCTTGGCCGATACTTCTTTGCTTGAACCGCCAACTTGGCTGTTGCTCTTCATCCAACCCTTGTAGATATTGAAACAAAGGTAGCCATCCATTGCAGCGTACTGGATGTGGTCTATATCTAGCACATTCCGCTGCCATGCATGACGATGAAACGTGTAATGAGGTTTCTCCAGTTTGCGGTATGAAGGATGAACCATGGCTCCTGCCAGGGTCAGCATTGAGGGCTGACGAGAGGGCACCAGCCAATTCTTCTGGAGGTCGAAGGGGTTGCCTACAACGAGGCCTATCTGACGCAGGACTTCTTTGTCGTTCCTAAAGTCTACAGTAACAAATTTGACTATTTTGTCCTCGAGGAAGTTCTTAAAATCCTAGCACTCAACGTCGGCATGGCATATGTGGTAGACCAAGCAAACGTTATGTACGCAAACTTGGATCACGGCGGGCTTCTTCCTCTCTTCGTCCTTTAGATCCTTCTCTCGTCCCAGGACTGTGGTGTACTCAACATCTAGCCTAGCGACCCACTCATCATGTGAGTTTTCGAACATGCGTCTGAAGTGAGAAAGGCATCCTTTCACCGTCGCGGAAGTACGGGTGTAGATGACGTCGAACTCATCGCCGATGATGGTTCTAACCTTGTACTCACCGCTGATCGGGGAGATTTGGGACGCCATGGATTTTGGAGGAGGGTTAGGATTAGTGGAACTGCCGTAATGTGAATGGACGGGACGACTAGGAGCGAACCGCCGTAGTATTAATGTCACGACCGGTTTTCCGGGTAATAAATTTCCAGAAAAGACCGTCGTGCTCATCAGCCCCAGGATTACTGTTAGCTGATGAGGCTCCAACTTGATACAGAAATTCCAAGCAACATACAAAATATGCAGTACAAGACCATTCTGGCCTGTAAGTACAACAAATGGTTTCTAGTGGTTGATGGCGGAAGCGGTTTGTGGATCATCAGTGTCTATGGGACTCCAATTCCCACAGGAACAGCTGACCAGGTTAACTCCTATCTTCGCGAGGCTGCTATCTCCATTGCTTAGGTTCCGGGGCTGTCATCGCGTCACTCCTCTCCGTGCAAGAAAATCTGGCCAAGACAATAGCCAGGGACAAGCCAGTGAGTACTTTGAATGTACTCGCAAACATTATGAACACAGGTATAATATAACCATGATGTGCTGAAAATATTTATGCTCATGACGTCAGTCACAAAAGATAAATAAAATTCCGATGCATGCAAGCAAGTTATTTATAACAATGCAATTACATAGTAGTATTAAAATATATGAAACAAATAACAAGCAATGCCACAGTCGGGCGTCTTGGCGACACCACATAAAGGGCTTTTAAAAGAAATGCCACAGTCGGGCGTCTGAGCGACACCACATAAAGGGCTTTAAAAGAAATGCCACGGTCGGGCGTCTGAGCGACACCACATAAAGGGCTTTAAAAGAAATGCCACAGTCGGGCGTCTGAGCGACACCACATAAAGGGCTTTAAAAGAAATGCCACAGTCGGGCGTCTGAGCGACACCGCATAAAGGGCTTTAAAATAAACAATCATAGTGAATATCCCGGAGGTAGAACCATCCCGGAGA